>NC_133529.1:79566675-79869706 GCF_048544455.1 Silene latifolia
ACACTTGTGGAGTGCGATCACCGGGTTGGAATTAGAAGGTTTTAAAAGGTGTCATGCCTTTTACATTCATCATCCGGTTATTAGAGTGTGGCATCAATTTATAGCGGGGACTATTCATGGTAGGAGTGACACGGGATGTGTGAGTCAACTTGACATGACTTTTCTTGAGTCATATTTGAATGTCCAAGGTTTGCCAAAGTACAACTTTAATCCCGCTCTTGAATTACTTGTCCAATTTCGAAATCTATCAAGGGGTGCGAGAAAATCAAAGGGAATTGTGATGGGTGGTCTTGTGACTAAGATGGGCGATGTTTTATGTCCGGGGTTTAATGATGATAAGAGGTATGTGGCTCTACCCGGAGATACTTTACTTGATGAGAAGGTTATCTTTAGGCATCACAAATGGTGCAAATATAATGATTTGGGAGGCATTTATTGGTACACCAAGGGAAGCACTACATTCACCCTTCCTTGTTGGGACCTTCCTTCTACCACACCTAGGTCGAGCTACCTTGCACCTATGACGAGCTACCTCCTCCCCATTGAGAGGATTGTGACTCCACCACCTAGGAGACGTGAGGAGGCACCTTCTACTCCTTCCCATGCACCATCACCGTCCCAAGGTCCAAGCCTTGGATTTCCACCATTCCTTCATGGTGTTCGGCCCTCTTATGCGGAGATACCTCCATACCCCTATGTCTACCGACCCTACACACCTCCTCCCCCTCCTCCGAGCTCCCCGCCATCGGCCATGGATATATTGATGGGTATGATAAGCAACATGGATGTTAGGATCCACTGAGGGCAAGAAGACAACTATTTGGCCCTTTATCCTCAATATTACCATATGGCACAACAAGGGTTTATTGATCCTAATGGTCCTAGGCCTTCTTCGGTGCAACCACACCTTGTGTTCCCAAACCAAGGCTTGAATGAAGATTACCAAAGAGGAGGAGATGAAGAAGAAGAAAGTGAAGATGATGATAGCCTTAATGATAGAGGCTTTGATTGAGATCGTGATTGTAAGACCCTTCTTTCCCTATGTATAGTTTGCATTGTAAAATATCTCACATGATTAGATTAGTTTGCATTGTATTTATCTCACATGATTCATGTAAATAGTTGCATATAGATTAGAATTCATGCATAGTCACTAATGGCCAAACCTATTCATTTCTACACTAGAGATAGTGTTTAAATCGGTTTGGGGAGGTTTGATCATAGGTGACCATAGTTTACTAGAAATCATGCATCATTTAGTGTAATGTAGATTGCATTCATTTGTTATATATGTCATATAGAATTGCATTTAGTTAGAGCATGCATTCATTCATATCATATTGCATTTTGTACTTCATTTCAAAAAAAAAAAAAAAAAAAAAATCCAAAAACATGTATTTCTTTTTATTCCTACTCCTACATGTACATTGAGGACAATGTCCAAAATAAAGTGGGGGATGGGAATTTATATTCCAAAAATGTATAAAAATTGACAAATTTCAAAAAATCACAAAAATATGTTCTTTAATTTCATAAAACAAAAACCCATAAAAATTTGAAAATTTCAAAACCCAAAAACATGTTCTTTAATTTAGTAGTGTAGAATTGTATATACTTGTGTTTTTGTTCTCTTCTCACATAGATACAACACTACATTTGAGGCATTAGCAAGGGAAAATGAAGACCGCTTGATATGATCGTTCTAATCTCTATTTACCTTCCATTTATTTTCATTATTCATATGAGGAGGATGGGCTTACATGTCAAGGAGGATGTGGTGTATTTTGTTGTTGCGGTTTGTGTATCTATGTGTTGTTAGGAGTTGCATTTAGTTTATATGACATACTAGTTGGTAGAAGCATATGCATTTGGTTGTATATATGTTAGTTGCATCATGGCATGTAGTTTGCATGGTTAGAAAAATTCTGCGAAACCGTCTATTTGGGAAGCTTGACAAGTGTATATAGGCCCTTGTAGATACTTTTTCTTCTTAAGACTTTGCTTGTTAGAATACTTGTAAAACACCCTAGGATGTGTCATGCTAGTATCCTTTGACCCATGGATTAAGGCCTAGTCAAGAGTATCTTGTGGTGTGATAACTCCTTGGCTACCGTTTATTGCAAGGTGACCCTTGAAACCATGCTGTTGGAATATGTGTCCTCCGACAATAATGCGATCATGCATTGGCCAACACCACCCGACCCTACCCGGTTTTCCTAGTGAAAAAGGCCAAGGGTCTTTTGCTCATTTTTACCTAATATTCACTACATGCAAACTAGTGATATTATTCATTCTTACATCTAAAAATAGAGAGTTTTTAGAGAGATTATTTCTTCCTTCTTCTCCCTTCTCTTAACCGAAAATTAAGAGACCAAATTCCATATTTTGGGTCAATTTTATTTTAGATTAATATTGTTCTAGTATTAATAATATTAATCTTTTAAGAGGTTACTTTGGGTATTCATCTTTGGGATAGATTCTACCCTTGAATATTTGTTCATCCATATTAGGAGAGCTCAAGAACAAGTGAGTAGGAGAACTCATTTGTGCCCAATAATCCGAAATTTCTATTGTAAGAATGACGATTTCTTCTTCATCTTTATTCTTGTTTGCATGCATAAGATCCAAATTAATTTTATGACTAAATTAAATTGATACATATATGAATATGTCGAAATAATGAGATATAGATTTCTAACAAGCGGTATCATGAGCCTTAGGTTGTTTGCATGCAAATCGGTTATTCTTTTTCCGAGTTATACGATTAACAAACAAAACTTACAAATTTGTGTTTATTATGATATATCACGAAATTTATTATGCATGTTAAAGTTTCTGGTCCTAAAATGTATTTAGGATATTTTGGTTAATTTATGGATTTTTATTGTTCATTTTGTATAATAATGGCATTAAAATGTGATTTTACGATAAAAATGTCATTTTTGGACTAAAATTAGCTAAACTTCGATTTTTCCAGTGGTTTTTGGATATGTTTTCACATATATTATCTTTTGATGACCTGTACATTTTCATAAATTTATGAGTTTTTATGCTCGAAATATGGATTTTTCAAGATAAAATCGAATTTAAATGGAAAAATAGGTTAATATGAGTTATATTTCGAATCTGGTCATAGAAATTTATTATGTCGTCACATGCAATTTTACAAGATGTGTGTAAAATAATTGGCTATAATGAAGTCTTTATGCATGATTTATGAATTTTTGATGAAAAATCACATAAATAGTGACTTTAATTAGTAAAAATTGCTAAAACATACTTCATGACTAAGGAAAAACGTGACATGTTGCATTTTATCACCTATTTCATATCTAAAAGTGAAAAGTAAATAAAAATAATTTTTCTCATATTTTTATGGTTATTATTGATAAATCCGATAAACCGCAACATTGTTTTTCCTCGATAATTTTCGAAAATTTTAACCTAAGTTTTTTGAACATTATGAGTGTCATGGTATTTTTCAAGAATGTTCATGAGTTTAAATTTCAAATTTCAAATTTATTTGAAATTTTTATGATTTATTTGAAGTTTATGGCATTATTTTGTAATTTTAAGTCCTTTTATGAACAATATTAAGAAATATAAGTTAATTATTGTCAATATGTTAGTGGAGACTAATTTTGAGTCCTAAGATGGTTAGGGTAATTAACTAGTACATAAATATGATTTTATGTAATTATTGTGATTTTTAAAAGGTTAAATCACGTAAATCCGTAAAAACAGATTAATATACGATATTGGCTCCTTAAAGGCGATTTAGCATAAAATTGGGCATGTTCATACATATTATAATTCTGCATTTTATTTATGATTGTCATAATTTTATTTTATGTAATTTTTTGAATTATGTAATTTTACTTAGTATGGTTTTAGTTTTTAATTGATATTACCCGAAATGTATGGGAATATCGATTCGGTTGTAATTTATTGTGATCTCGTATCACCGTTTTGTAATTTAATAGATTTATTTTATTTTAATTACAAATGTATAATAGGAATTATGTAATTTGTTATGTAATTTATTTACTCCGGAGATCCTTGAAGACGGTGCCACTTAAGAAGGCGATCCATTAATGACGGTGTTACCTCGAGATGCGTGCCAAAACCGAAGTTCAAGGGACCAATGGAGTTGGTTTCCGAATAAGTAATAGTTTATTATATTTACTATTTTAGGAAGGCCATACTAGGATTTATTTTTATGCTTTGCATTTTATTTATGTGTCGCATGCATCGCTAAATCGCCATAACTAAAACATGCATTATCATTTTTAATCGAGTTTATCGACCGTGTCAATTACAATTATCGTAGTTCACCGCTTTAGTTCACTTAAAACGTGATAGATAATAAATTGACATGACCTCTCGCTAAAATAAACAATTGAGACATAGCCTTACCAAAAAGTAGAAATCATGAAAACCTATTTCGTGAGGGAGTGCACTCGGCTTTACCGGGGTACAAACCTTGTTACGTAGGGGAAGTGGGTGATAAATGTCTACCCACCGAATTTATAAAGATGAGGGTTGTTTTCGGCTTTACCGATGCCCAAGTTGATGTAAATTTGGATCATGGACACATTTATTCGAAATTTGGGTTGAACTCAACGAAAGTATTCTCGACGGTTGTCGGATGTGTTTCGGGCTAGAGATAAATATTAATGTAATTTTATCGACCAAGAGTTCTAAAAGTAGAATCGATTAAAGAGTTAATCCACCGAGTTATGTTAATAAAGGGTATTTCGGCACACCGTGCCCCAAGTTAATATGAATTTGGATCTTGGAATCATTTATCATAGTTGGGGAGAGGTCACTATGTAAATGCTTTACTTGTTATTTACAAGTATTAATAAAACGATAAATGTTAAGTTTTCCACTATTCCGTTATCATATTGTTCTATTTCTTTACCACAATTCATATACGATATCATTTCGATTTTTGATTCAAATCTCCATTAAAACATCGTAACTAAAGACAAATATGAATTTTCTTCTAAAACCTCGAATTATCCATTGTAAGGATCTCTTGTGAAGAGTATAGATGGAAGTTATTTATGATCAAAAGGGTTTTTGATTCTTGACTAACATATCTACTTACAATTGTTTCTCATATGCTTAATTAAGTTAAGTACTTTGAAACGTTAAATCATTTTGGTAACTAGATTTGTTGGAAATCAAAATTGACCAAAATACCGCAACCACTTCAATGAAAGTTTTAAGACTAAACAAACGAATGAAGAGTAGTCTTCATGAATTTCAATTTTGCTTCTCTTAGCAAAGACTCATTGAAATGAGTGGGAGCATTCTCTTAAACCGTTAAGAAAAGGATAAGGTTTTAAAGAAGTAAAATTAGAATGGAATTGATACAAGGTAATGTTAAAAGTAAAGTTATTGAGAATAACGATACTAAACCTATCAATCCCGACCGATAAAGTTTCCATTGTCTTAATTGTTGGACGCTAGAAAGGAAACTACCCCAAATTATTGAAGAATCAACAAGTTAGTTGTGGGACATCTAATGGGACCTTCTTCTTTAAATGTTTATTTGATTGACATAAATTTTGCTAGTACTACTTCGTCAATATTAGAAACCGGTGGTGGTTTTCATCATTGTATTTGATACATAGGATGATTAGAATATGACGACTAGCAACAATGATGTTGAGAGATAGAGTCATTGTGTACTCAATCTAGTTTTTGGGTTTAGAGTTGTACTTAATTGTGACTATTAAGTGTATAAACTCTAAATAAAAATATAAACTTGTTAAGATACAAAAGAGGTTTCACTTTTGTGACCCTATACACCATGATTTGATGTATGGCTAGCCCATTATCAAGGTGATTATATTCTAAACCAAACTAGAATGTTATATCATGTAGATGATGCAAGACTCAAATTGGTAACCCAAGATTGAACCTTAGATTCTGGAATGATGAACGCAAAGAGTTATCGAGTACTCTTGAAACCATTAGATCTTATGGTATATGCGTATCTTGTATTCAAAGCAAGATGTCTCGTGCCTTTTGGTTGAAAAGGAGATCGAGGTTGTAAATCATTGATCCAAAATAGATTGATCATTTTCTTTTACCAACGATTTAAGTTGACGCTAATGTGTTCACTTAATAAGGTAAATAGAGAAATCTTTGAAGAAGTTCAAAGAGTACAAGGAATCACGATTTAGTCGTGATGGGATTATCAAAGTGAAGACTTTGATATAAGCCAAATGAAATGTGATATAGTATCACAAGTTAATCTCTCTTAACACACATTATGGGATAATGTGTGGTTGGATAAGAAATCAAACGCTATTCGATATGTTTTGGGTTTCAATCAAGTTACTTTGAGTTACTTGATCCTTTTGGGGATTTTATCATTTTGTCTAAATTATTTTTCCACTAAATCTAAAACGAATCATATGAGATATGAAATGGTAGGGTACCATGTTTGTAAGTTTTCAAAAGAAACAAATGCTCATTTTTCCTTACTATAATCACGAGTACAACGGGATTGTGGCTCGTGAAGCTGTCTTTCTAGAATACAAGTTTATTTCTAGAAGACAGAGTGGGAGAAATTATTCAAGAGCCACAAAGAATGTTATGTCGCAAGAAACTGGTCTTTCTTGGCTACATGAGACGTTTTGTGTAAAACGTTGTTTCTTCAAAACCTAGGAGGTTAAAGTCATCACTTGTTGAAGATGATGAATTAGTGTTACTTTTAGAAAGTAAATAGCTTGTAACTTACAAAGAAATTGTTTGATTCAAGTTGATTACTTCTGGAAAGTAATGAACATATGACTTACATGAGAGTGTTTAAGTCACAACTCAATACAAGACTTAGAGCCATGAAAATCCGAAATAAATTCCAAGTGAATTGTTAGATATCAAAGCTTGATTGGTAGCAAAGAGTTTTGCACTAGTTGAAATGCTTAAGTCTATTTGGATCTTCTTAGGGATTGTTTTTCATTATGAGATATATAGCGAGTGAATCTAAAACCCACTTCTTCAATTAGAAGGAATGTATTCAATTCATGTCTTGAGTTTTGTAGATTCTTGCAATCCTAAGATAATGTGAAACTTAAGAGAGGGTCTTGAGTAGGACATCAATGAGTTGGAATCAATGATTGGATCATGGTATAAAAATTTTCCTGATAAAGTCGAGAAGTTGTGTTTATACATGAAGTTTAGTGGGAGTTACGAAAATTTTAGTAGTCTTATATGTGGATGACATATTGATCATTGCGAATGATTTAAGACTTTGGAGAAATATAGTACATCTTTAATATCCGGATTTATGGAGATAAATCTATATGATATTAATGTCAAATAAGGAGTCTTATGTTGATAAGATTCATGACTAGTTCAATCGAATTGAACATATTTGATTGATTCCATTTGCTTCCGCTGCCGGATCAATTAAATTAGTAATGATGTATAACACTTCATATACTTTGAGTATGATGAATTATTTCAAAATCGAATTTAAGTAATCTTTACCAAGTAAGCCATAAAGATTACCCTTAAGTGCTTGCAGAAGCATTATGGAAGTAAAGCAAAGTGTTTATGATGCAATTTTGTGTAAGGGTGTTACACAAATGACAATTGACAATTGAGATTGCGCATGGTTTCCGACAAAACCATAATCAAAACACATCAGGATGGTTAAGATACCATTGTGGCTATGTTATTTAAGAAATAGATTTTCTAGAATCGTTCTAGGCAATAAAGAACAATGGGAAATATTTACAACGGAAATTGAGTACACTTGCAATCATGAGATGTGCAAGAAGGATGAGTCCCGCACACTGTGAAAACAGTGGGCGCTATTCTAAGGCTAGAGGGCCTATGTCTTGATTGGATCTCGACACGTACTCAGAAAGTTTTGTAATGCAAATGTATACATTACAAGGAAAACGAGTATGTAGTAAGGTTAAGTAAGGTACAAGAAGTTGATAAAACCTACTAACCAATGCCTTCTCATAGGCTTAACATGATGAGTCATGTCATTTCAATTGAATTGAGATGAACAACTACATTCAAGATCAAACTGGATTATAGAATATGAAGTAGTAATCAAGTATTGACTACTCATATGATAATCACATTTATCGTTCGAGTTTTTAAATCTGAAAACTCCTTTTTATACTTTGTTACATCCAAACGGGTTGTAGAGACAATATTGAACCCCGTTAAAGTGAACCCGGATTAACATGGTATTCGCCCATAGTCACTTATATGAGGTGACGTCTCTAAGTGACTAGAGTGTGATGCGATTGATGGCAAGTTCAAGTGCCATAGAGTCATATGAGATGACTAGTCGATCACATAGGCAGACTGTTAGGAACACTTTGTCGGGCCTTATGACCGCTTATAGAGTTCTGGCAAATTTATATAGCCTGGTCGTGGCGAGAGCTACAATAGTATTCTAATGAGTCGATTCTTTTGACTAAAGACTGTTCGCCTAAGATGGCACAGTTTCAGATTAACTTTGATTTGTGTTACTACGACCTTCGTAAATGGGGTCAAATGGGCATATTTTGGGTTATGATGGATGTGGCTAGTCGAAGGGAATGAGTGCAATAGGAATTGTCCACCCCTAGTCAGGGTTATAACAATATCTCAGGGCCACTCGAGGAGTAATGAACTGGAAATGCGTGGCCACGCTCGGAAGGTATCCATGGTAGATAATTCCGGTCAATCAGTTATTCTCCAGATCGCGGAAACCACTCTAGATATGATCACTTGCAAGTACGACCTGAAAGACACCTTGCATTGAGTGGGAGATAGTAATAGGATAAGAGAATTGGTGACGCACACTTGTCGAGGACAAGTGGGAGATTGTTGGAATATGTGTCCTCCGACAATAATGCGATCACAATTTTCGATCATGATGATCACATGTTTAAGTCTCATTTTAAGAATACATGTGAGAAGTAATATTTTACTGTCAACTGGTCCACACTTATCGGTAATGATTGGCTGACTAGAGTTTGACATTACTGTCGTGCGACGGTGGTGATCAGTTGATCCCCTTAGGTCATACCTAAAGGGTAACTCTCTTAATTGATTATTTAATTGATCGTATGACGATACAGGTTAATTAAGTTACTTAAAATTGACGGACGATTTTGGAAGTAATATTTACGTATCTCATTATAATCTGATTAAATAAGATACGGTCTAAGTGATCGAATTGTTTTATTACTTAGATGAACTTATTTTTTACGGAAACAATTGAATTTGAATGAATAATTTATTATAAATACAAGATGTTGTGATTTATAATTGGTAAATCATTTTGGTACAAGTAATTATGAATTACTAAGTCGATTTTGTACATGACTTATTTTTATTAATACGTTGATTTTTAATATGTTAAAAATGCATAACAATTTTACATGACTTGTGACATGTGACAAATTGACAAATTGACAAAGATAAAATGGAATCCATTTTATCTTAAATGGACCGAAATAGAGGGTGTATTAGGCTAAATATTGTGTTGATTAATTGAGTGGAAAGCATAATCATTAACCTAATACATAGCCATGCAAACCTAGTTGTTTTTGTGAAGAGCACCTTGATCATGCATTGGCCAACACCACCCGACCCTACCCGGTTTTCCTAGTGAAAAAGGCCAAGGGTCTTTTGCTCATTTTTACCTAATATTCACTACATGCAAACTAGTGATATTATTCATTCTTACATCTAAAAATAGAGAGTTTTTAGAGAGATTATTTCTTCCTTCTTCTCCCTTCTCTTAACCGAAAATTAATAGACCAAATTCCATATTTTGGGTCAATTTTATTTTAGATTAATATTGTTCTAGTATTAATAATATTAATCTTTTAAGAGGTTACTTTGGGTATTCATCTTTGGGAGAGATTCTACCTTTGAATCTTTGTTCATCCATATTAGGAGAGCTCAAGAACAAGTGAGTAGGAGAACTCATTTGTGCCCAATAATCCGAAATTTCTATTGTAACAATGACAATTTTTTCTTCATCTTTATTCTTGTTTGCATGCATAAGATCCAAATTAATTTTATGACTAAATTAAATTGATACATATATGAATATGTCGAAATAATGAGATATAGATTTCTAACACATGCAACCATTCATCATCTATGTTTTACCACATTTTGTCATCAAAAAGGGAATGGGCACAAAAATTGTTCAAAATTTGAGTTCAAGAAATGAAATGAAAAGTGAAAAAGTTTGCAATTGCATCAAAAGAAAAGAGGAGTAACAAAAATAGACTCCTAATGCTTCAAATATAAGCACCCTCACTACAAATGGGGTGACTTTGAAAATGTTCAAAAAGAAAATGCAAAGAAAAGTTTAAATTGTCAAGTATTGAAATGCCAAACATCAAAAGAGATGGCAAAAGAAATTGTTCTCAAATGTTATATGCCACAAGAAATTGGGGGGAAAAAAACAACAACAAAATCAAACTCCCACATGAAACTCAAAATTCTATTGATCCCTTTTCCATCATATCCACTTTTGTGCATAGTAGAGAGGGGACGACCCTTCTTCTTGTCTAGGCAAGAAGGGGAATTCCGCGATCCTCCAGTGTTTCTAACACCATAGGGAGTCTACTCTTGACAAAAGCATTTAACGATTGAGGACAAAAGTACCCTAGCTTGACACAACTTGGAGTTGATTTATTGGTATCCTTCTAGGCTTAGTAGTTTGAAGAAACCGTATCTATGATGGAATGTGTACCCTTAGATTGCTTCCCTTGTAGATAATTTCCGCCACTTAGATGAGGAAAGTGGCTATTCTTTTGTAGATGCATCCATTACTTGTTTTATGTTCTTTAATGCTTGGATGTGTCGCCATTTTGGCAAGCCCCACCTTGCCTTGCAAGAAGGCATCCTACCTCATGGTTGTCTTGTTGTGAGTTGAAGGGGCGGAGTGAGACCCGCTAATTGTCTCACATCGGCTATATTAGTATGTTAGTTTGAATAAGGGTCCTAGTTTTTGTCACCTCTTTACTCGGGACGAGTAAAGGTTCGGTTTGGGGATATTTGATGTGAACATTATTTGCGCACATTTAGTCCCCTAATTGAGCCTATTTTGCATACTTTTATAACATTTCATGACCATTTAATCCGTCAAATGCTTTCTATTTTGCTTTCCTAGTGCATTTTATATGTTTTATAGGAAAGGAGATAATAAGGCGGAAATTCCAGTCTTTCATGCATATTTGGAAGCTTGTTGACAATATTTGATGGACTAAGTATGAAGAGAAGGCAAGAATGACGACCAAGGAAGTAGAAATAAAGAGTATATAGAGGCATCTTAGGCTTAAAAGCAAAAAGAAAGGGAACAACAGCTCAACCCGCGCGGGTCAAGCTTATCTGGAGCGGGACACTGCTTAACCCGCTCGGGTCAATATCAACCCGCTCGGGTTGAGGCTCAGGATGCTCATTTTCAGCACGGGACGAGCGTATTGTTGGACAGGAAGCTTTTCCTTGCTACGTGATCCACGATCCGCGCATATTTCTTGAAGACTAGCAAAAAGGAGACTCGCATCTTTCTTTGAGAGGAACATTTCCCTACTCAACAATTAGCATTGTTATTTACTAATTTATCCTTGCTTAACCTAATGATGTACTACTATATATACCCCATTTGTAATAATCAAACCACCAAGTTTTCATTAGATTAAATCAATCCTTCTTTAGATTAGGTTAAGCTTTCATTAGGAGTAGATTAGAATAGATTACTCTTTAATCTTTCCACAAATTACACATTAATCTTTCCTTAATTATTGTTCAAGTTTATTATTGAGTAATTTAAGTTTATTATTGGGTAATGAGAAGATCATTTGGGTTTATTGGGAGATTGACAACCTTCCATCAATCATCAAGTACATCTATTATTCTTTGCATTATTATTTTGGAATCTCCATAGGTATAATTCTCTTAATCCTTGTTTTAATTATTGTTAATCTTTCTTACTTGTTCATCATGTTTTGCCTTGTTAATATGATTGACAACCTTGTTAGCATGTTAAACTTGATAATGAGTGAGTAGTCTCTTAGCTAGGATTAATGGGTAATTAGGGGAAACCAACATGGGGATTGATTCATGCTTAATCTAATATGTTCACCTAATTAATTTGCTTGCTTGTTGTGATTTTAACTTATGCACATGTTATGTTTGATGAAATGCGAGCCTATGAATCCTTGCATTTTTTACCCATCACTTAACTTTTCAATGAGACTTGTAAGATATAAACCAACTCGAGTCTCATTAGACCATGCATAAAGTTGAATAGGAAGGACTAAGTCGACTTGTAGGTGTTGTACAATCTAATCGATTCGGCTCCGGGTCCCAAACCTTCTTAGGATTGTAAGATATAAACCAACTCGATCCTATCACAACAATAATTGCTTGCTTATAATTGAGAACATGTTTGTATGATCAACTCCCATGAATCCCTTATGAACCCATGATATCCTAGCATTTTTAGTCATTTGTTTACATTTCTTAATTTTGTTGCTTGTTTACTTTCCATTGCTTCTATTAGATTAGAATCATCTACCCATTACAATTGTGACAACCCCAAGCACAACTATAATTAGATTGAATAATTTGAGTACCACCGTCCCATGGATCGACCTCGACTTACCACTAACTAGTTGTTTGTTGAGAATATAAATGTGTTTGATTGAGAGCCCCAACGACACTCTCATCAACTATTAAGTCCTTAAGAAAAGTTGATGAAATGATCCTCTCGAAGGAAATGAGCATCTCCGTTTTGCTAGTCTTGCCATGATCCGAGCGACTTGAAAACAGGCACGGGCTCTCTGGGGTACGATCCGAGCGGATTGTCAAGGGAGACGCTCGGATCTTCTTGCTTCAGGAAAAGCGTCTTGGTCACGGGACGCTCGGATGGTGGTGGGGAGACGCTCGGATCCTCTGTGATCCGCTCGGATTCCTTGGCAGACAACATTTCTTCTTCTCTTCCTTCATAGTCCGCGAGGATCAATCCGAGGATGCAAGGATCCTTTCGTCATTGCCCGTTTCACTTTATTATCTACATAGGCCTTCTAGTATCGTCTTCCCTTTGATGCTTGGTCATTAGATGCGATCAATTTAGCTCCATTTCGCCATGTAAATGCAAGGTTTGCACTCCTCTCATACCAAGGAAAAAAAACCTCAAAGAATATGCAAAATTGGGAACTAAAGATAGTATGCACTATAAAGCATATGAAGGAGGATAATTCAGGGACTAAATGTGCTCAAATATGAGTCACATCAAACATCCCCAAACCGAACCTTTGCTCGTCCTGAGTAAAGAGGTGACAATAACTAGGACCCTTATTCAAACTAACCTATTAATATAGCCGATGTGAGACAATTAGCGGGTCTCACTCTGCCCCTTCAACTCACAACAAGACAACCTTGAGGTAGGATGCCTTCTTGCAAGGCAAGGTGGGACTTGCCAAAATGGCGATACATCCAATCATTAAAGCACATAAAACAAGTAATGGATGCACCTAAAAAAATGAATAGCCACTTTCCTCATCTAAGTGGCGGAAATTACCGACAAGGGAAACAATCTAAGGGTACACATTCCATCATAGATACGGTTTCTTCAAACTACTAAGCCTAGAAGGATACTAATAAATCACCTTTAAGTTGTGTCAAGCTAGGGTACCTTTGTCCTCAATTGTTAAATGCTTTCATCAAGAGTATGCTCCCCATGGTGTTAGAAACACTGGAGGATCGCGGAATTCCCTTTCTTGCCTAGACAGGAAGAAGGGTCGTCCCCTCTCTACCATGCACAAAAGTGGATACGATGGATAAAGGGATCATTTGTATTTGAGTTTCATATGGGAGTTTGCTTTTGTTTTTATTTTCCCCCCAATTTCTTGTGGCATTCGACATTTTGAGAACAATTTCTTTTTGCCATTTCTTTTGATGTTTGGCATTTCAACACTTGACAATTTCAACTTTTTCTTGCATTTTCTTTTGAATATTTTCAAAGTTACCCCATTTGTAGTGAGGGTGCTTGTATTTGAAGTATAGGAATTTTCATTTTTGTTACTCCTCTTTTCTTTTGATGCAATTGCAAACTTTTTGACTTTCATTTCAATTCTTGAACTCAAATTTGAACCATTTTTGTGCCCATTCCCTTTTTGATGACAAAATGTGGTAGAATATGGAAGATGGTTGCATGGTTTCGAGGGTCACCTTGGAATAAACGGTAGCCAAGAAGTTATCACACCACAAGGTACTCTTGACTAGGCCTTAATCCATGGGTCAAAGGATACTAGCATGACACATCCTTGGGTGTTTTACAAGTATTCTTACAAGCAAAGTCTGAAGAAGAAAAAGTATCTAAAAGGGCCTATATACACTTGTCAAGTTTCCCAAATAGATGCTTTCACAAAAATTTTCTAAATGCAACTATACGCCATGATGCAAGAAACATTTATACATCCAAATGCATATGCTTCTACCAACTAGTATGCCATATAATCTAAATGCAATCCTATAATCACATTATTTATACCGCATCAATCAAAATAAAGCCACATAGTCATTAACATAAAGAGGAAAAAGGAGATTGGAAAGATCATACCATGCGGTCTTCAATATCCTCATGTCTCGGATATGGCGCAGTCGATCAATGTGAAAAAGGTTAAACAAACAAGCAAACAAACAAGTATATACAATTATAAGGGAAATGAACATGTTTTTGGGTTTTTGCATTTTTCAAATTTTTATGGTTTTTATGTTTATGAAATAAAAAGACATGTTTTTGTATTTTTCAAAATTTTTCAATTTTTATCATTTTTGTTTTATAAGTCATGTTAGAATTTCCCATCCCCACACTAGTATGGGCATTGTCCTCAATGACCAATACGATAGGAAATTATGCAAGCTATATGAAAATGCATGATTTCTAAGCTAAATGCAAACTATATGATATATATACAAAAGTGAATGCAAACTAAGCTATGCTATATGATGCATGAATTTTTGTTTGGTTGGAGAGCATAATTTGAATTAACTCCCAATGCGTATGCTTGAACTTCCCCAAACCAAGTGAGAGTGAGGGAGTTCATGCATAAAAAATGCTATGCATGCAACTAAACTTGTCCTTTTGGATTTTTCATGGGGGGAGCAATAAAAGACACCTCAATGAGACCGAGGTGGGAGTCCTCTAAGTGTTGCTAGGACTCGAACTCATGATCAAGATTAAATTAAAAATGTTATAAAGACAAAGCTAAAAGGAGGGGTAGGAAACTCACAATGGGTAGTGGTATCCTCCCAAAGCTTGTCTAATCCTCAATCGTCGCTCATAGCGACATCACTACCATCTCCATCATCATCATTATCATCCTCAGTAGCATCATTATCATCATCTACCTCCATAGACCCGGAGGCTTCACCACTATCACTTGAGCCTTCTTCTTCTTCATCACCACTCTCAACAACAACCTCCTCATCACCCATGCTAGCATCCCTAGGAGCATTAGGAAAGAAAACTTCCCTATCCGCCCAACTAGGCAAAGGACATGATGGGTCAAGAAGTCCTTGCCTAACTAGGTGTAAGAGGGGCGGATATTGATCTCTAATGCATTGACTCGGTCTTCATGGGCTTGCTTATGCATTTCTTGCATCAAAAGAGTCAAGTAATCATTCCCCACCGTAACATTTTCGGTTCGGAATTCATGGTAGGTGAACGGGTAGGGTGGAGTGATAATAGCGGAGGAGGGTGTAGATACCCAGTATCTGCTGAGACTCCAACAAACACCCGATGATTATCGGACTACAACATGTTTTGGGATCGCAGCGTTTGATCGACAGTTTATGTACAACTTTACGTCGGAAAACTTAAAACGATTTCGAAAACAAAACATTTCAAAACATTTCAAAAATACCTGGAGTGTTTAATGCACGACGACGGGGTCGCAATGACACTAACTAGAGTCAAAACCGACACCGGACCAAAAACCGACTCGAAAATTCAAAATCCCGACTCCAACAACGAGTCAAACCGAGTCAAACACAAAAACCAAAAATATCTCAAGCCTTCTACCTTAAGTTTTCCCGGATTCATGTTGGTCAAGTACCAAACATGTGACTACAAAACCTAGGATAGAACAAATCATGATTGCGTTTGTTGTGATAGTGACAACACAACTCGAAGTGCCGCGATTTGGCTCGCGCCTCTTTGAGCAGCCCAGGTGGCCACGTCGCTCAAAACTCACACAACCACTCATTCTCCTATAAATACCCCTCAAATGCCACCCATTTGAGACTTACGCGAGTGTCCGCCCCCTCTTTTCTCCCTTAAAATTCTCGACTCGACTTCTTAAGTCACAACCCGACGCGTATTTACGACCTACCGATCGTAAATACGAGCCTTACACATTGTTTGGTACCGTCATCGTGCATTAAATCCCTTGTCCGACCACTTTGACCACTACACCATCACTAAACTTTTAAAACACTCTTTTACTTACAAAAACGGTTTTAAACCGAGTTTTTTCCGATCAAACGAGTTGTTACACTTACGTCGGTCACTCGCCATAACCAAACATGTAAGTATGAGGGTGTAAAAATCCTCTTTTATTATGTTTTCATTTGTTTCATGACTTTAACATGCTAAAACATGCATAACATGAACCAAAACATGGAATAAACGGGCCAAAACTGATTTTTGGTCTGAGGCAGAAGCCCCTTAGGTCGCCAAATGGCTCGCGCCTAAATGGGGTACTCAGACCAGAGGTCAACCGTGTTTGTTCTCGTCATTTTCCTTAACCCATTTTTCATATTTGTAATCAGTTTTTACCATTTCAAGTATTTTCGAAACCCTTTTGTTTCATTTCACATGTTTTAACCATAAAACATTTTTCACCCTTGGTTCTTCATACCATGACGGTTAAATCCGTGTTTCGGTGATAATACTTGGTTAATGACATTTAAAAGGTATTTTAAAGCCTTTTATTTCATTTCTTTACATTTATCAAAACAAACATATTAGTCACCAACACAAAATCATCCTTGGTTATACATACCATGCCGGATTTCAACAAGTGCGATGCGAGTATCGACTAATTACATTCAAAATGGACTTAAAACAATGAGTCCATAATCATTTTCAAAACCATTCATGTCAAGTTTGCCAAATCGAACCCGACACCGAATATTATCAAATAATGATGATTATTCGAGTCTAGTTCTTCAAATCAACAAATGCGGTCTAAACGACCCTTTCAAAACCAAACCGGGTCCAAATACCCTTTTCAACACGTTTTATAACGTTTTCTAAACATTCAGAACATGGCATACAACCGTTGGCTAACCCGCGCCTCAAGCAGGCCTTTTCTTTCTCATTTCCAAAACCAGAGGGAGGCCCCTTACACCGCCGGCTGGCTCACGCCTCTTATAGTCGTCTGGTACAGGGCCTGTTCCCTTCCGGCATTAGTCTAGGACGATCCCGACTCCGGTTAACTCGGATATAGGACGGATCAGACGACTATTCAATTATTCAAACCATGTTTGCAAAATGCCTTACTAAGACAAATGGATCATGTTATGTATCCTAAACCTAATACGGTAAATGGATGTTTAATTTCCGTCTTGCATGCAAATCAATCATTAATCCAACTCGACATCTTATACTTGATACTTGGATTAAATCAACCGACTTAGAAAGCTCTCACATGTTAGGTTTAAATCATTGGATGCGCATTCATGCATTTAAACCGTTTTATCAACTTTTGCATTCAACCAACCAAGATCGATCAGTAGAGGCCGCTAAACGCGGGCGGGATTGGGTGTCTGATTAAAGGGCTTCCCAATACGTACCTTCACCTCTTACTCAGAAACTTTGGATAGTGGATGACCTTATCCAGGGCGTACGAGAGTCATTCTAGAGATAGGACGCTAAAGAGGGACGATTTCCTTATCTTTAGTACCTATGTCAAACGCTGCTTTGTGCTTCGATTTGACCGAGGTATAAAGTGGAATTCGAACGGGTTCCAGGCATCCCACAAATGCTTGGTGGCGACTCCGAACATCTCTAATCGTTTGAGACCCTTACGAGATTTAAACCGACCGATCTAAAACGATCCGGTCGAAGGCATTTTTACGCCGCCGAGCGTGGCTTTCAAAAAGACCGTTGTATGTCCACAGATCGACTGGGCTTGCAGGTGGGCCATGCCCACAGATTGGCGACTCCGCTGGGGAATAACTAGGACTTACGTCTTTGTGATCCCTAGATGGTGAGACTCGAACGAGGTCTTGGTTGGAATGCATTAATTGATATTACGGTCACGGTCGGGTTCCTTGTCCGGGCCCACAACCTAACCCTTTTCGACCAATTGGCTCGTCTCGTCGGCGTGAGTTTTCTTATCCCCGCGATTCGAATCCCGATTGAGTCAAGCATACCATTGACGTTACACATTTCTGTTTCGTCAAAGAGCTTTCATCACTTTCCAGCACGAGGCTAGGGCACCCTCCTTACACATTTTGTTTGGACTGGTATCCCTCTCGCAAATCGGGGTTTGATTGCTTGGTGTGTAACCCACCCTTCTAAGCCAAAACCCGTGTCAGCATAATGCATAATATAATGAACTGTGAGTGCTTATGTGCTACTTGATCATAAGTCCTTCCGTGTCATTTTCAAACTTTCAAAACACCTTTTTACGCCGTTATAATGGCCGTTTCAAACCTCGGTCTTTCGCCGAACGATGCACGCCTTTCTAGGCCGTCGTAATGACGATTTTCAAACCCGGTTTTTGTATAAACTGTTGGGGCTGGTGTCCTCTACAGTTAGTGTAATAACATTTAAATCTCTAAAAGGATCAAAGGGTATACTTTTGTATTATTATCAATTGGTCCACGTTTATCAATAATGGTTGGCTTGCTAGATAAGTTTGACGTTATTGTCATACAGATGGCGGTGATCAACTGGTCCCTAAAAGTCACACCTATAGGACACGTTTGAGAGATGTGACAGTATGAAAATACAGTCATGTTGATGCCTAATTTGACTAAGCAGTTAGTCGGAGTTATTGACTAGTAATTAGTCAAACGCGATGTTGAGATAATTATTTAATACGGATTAAATAATTATGGCTAATATGAATTAAGCAGTTAATTCGTAAATTAAATATAAACGATTATATTTGATTAATGTATATTGAATTAATTATACAATATTGTCTTTGTCGGACATGTATTAATATTTCGACTAATCCATGTTATTAGTCGATGTCTTAATAACCGATAACCGATGACGATTTATAATAAAACCCGTCATATACATTTTAGTGGAATTAATCGGATCACGAGTTAAATGAGGAGAAAGTGGAAAGCCCACTCCCTCCTCTTGAGACCCGCGGACCGAGGCAAACAAAAGGAGAGGCTCTCTCCTTTTGACCTAAGCATTTTTCATTTACATGAAAATTAGGGTTTTGGGAGTATTTTCCTCTGAAAATCCTAGATCTCACATCGAATAACCTCACAATAGCTCTCTCAATATTGCAAGTCAATTAGAGAGCATTTCTAGCACAAGGGGAATAGTCTCAGACGGTCTTGGGTGCAACGATTAGGAGGAAATCTCTGTTGATTTCTGATCTTAGGCCGAATTCTCAAGGACCCGAGGTTGATTCTTTATTCCTTATCGTTTCTCTTGTATTTATGTTTTATGACGATAATCACATGTTAAAAATGCGTTATAGTCCTAAAATTTAAGGGAATTTTACGGATATTTCCCTACAAGTGGTATCAGAGCGAGGCCACGTATGTTTTTCATTGTGATTTTCATAAAACGTTTTTGAAACGATTGTTTTTGTCTCGAAAACCATGCGGCCTCATGTGTTACACAGCTGTTTTGTGTTTGTTTTCGATTTGGTTTTTGCATATTGTTATTTTAAACGATAATCATAACAATATGTTCATGTTTTTTCAATTGTTGATTTAATTTCATAAGGATTAGATCAAAAATTGCCTTTGGTTTTGTTTTGCCAAATGTTTTCACGAGGGTTTTGAAGTTTTCAGAATAATTTTGCTCTCGATCGAGTGCATTACTACTCGATCGAGTACCTTTCTGTCTTGTTTTTACTCGATCGAGTCCTTGCAGTACTCGATCGACCACTTTTAAAACCCCATCTGTTCGATCGAGAAGTCCTCGTACTCGATCGAACAGATTTGCTAATAAAAGTCCGCGATCGACCACCAGTTCTGTCGATCGAGCACTTTCTGTTTGGCATACTTCTCGATCGACTAGCAGTTCAGTCGATCGAGCCTTTTTGTTCTTCGATCGAGGACTTTAGTGTCTCGATCGAGGAAGTTTTGTTCTGGCAGCGTGTAAAATTTATTTCTTTCGTTTTAAATTTTATTTTGGCCATAATATGTACTTTATACGGATATTGTACACTCGCTTGATAGTGAAACGGTTCACTCACGTACCATTTAGTTATTTTAAAGCGATTTAAAGTAACGGATTATCATGAATTAAAATTCAGTTGATAGAAGCGGTTTTGTCACATAATTTTAATTGTTAATTGGTGGTTTGGATAAATTTAACATAATTACGGAATTATGTCACGATTAAATTTGTTTTAGTTGATGCATTTTATTTATCGTTATTGATGAATGCCTTGAATGCTTTTATTACGTATTTATTTATTTTTACAAACGGTTGTAACTTAGTGTGGCCTTAGTAGAACGTGTTACCGTAATGATGGAACACGGTCTTGGTTGTATTTTGAGATCTCGCATCTCCGTTTTGGATTTTTCACTTGTAATTACAGTTTTTATTTAGAATGTAAATAGGTTTATATTTTGTAAATTTTAAATTGTAATTTTGAGAAGACCAAAGATGGAGAATCGGATGCTCACTCCCGCTGCATGGATCAAGATGGAACATCAAGACAAGCTTCTCGGGTCCAACGGTGGATTCCAAAGTTGTTTTATGTTCTTTTTTTTAGGATAGGCCACACTAGGACTTTTATTTACGTTTTGCATTCTTTTATTTTTGTAACGATAATTTGCATCATATTCCGCCTAAAACCAAACCACCTAATTATTGCATGAAAACTGACTCATATAGAGGTCACGCGTTAGTTTTCTTTGATATACAGATATCACTCGTTTTTATTTAAGCCATCACCCAAATTAATTCATTCACGCAGTTGCTAGTTATTCGTTCACTTAAAATGAATTAAAACTAAGTTGATGGGATCTTCCTCGTATAACCAAAAATTGAGAATAGTCTTTATAGGTCAAACTCCAATGAATCCCTTCTTCGTCGGTAGGCATAATATGACCCCTTCTACGTCGGGTAAGTTGGAACCGATTGACCTATTTTATCTCAACACTATGGTCACTCGTACGATCCTGTGATTATGGTGGACTATAGATAGGATTTACGGAAATCTATCGACCAGGAGTTCTTACGGAAGAACTAGCTAAACAGTTGGCTTATCAATTTACGGAAATTGAGTCTTGGGATCACTTGTATTATTCTTGAGGGAGATCAATTATGCAAGTGCATTGAGTCTACACGATTAAAATGAATTTTAAATAGACTTAAATCACCTCGATGAGTTGCTTATTTTGTTTTTGTTTTCCTTTCTTTTTCAGTGTAGAACACGAACATTTAAACTGCTAATAACAAAATGGCTGGTCCTACTAACGACCCAATGCCAAGTGCCACATTGGACCGTGAGTCCTGGCTTCGGATCTTCATGAATCAGATGAATCAGTCTACTCGACTGAAGAATGATGGATCAAACTTCGCGGATCGGGAGGCGGCATTACGGAATCGCCGCTGGCGACGGGAAGCTCAAATATCTAATAGAGCCCATCCCGCCAAACCCAGGTCCCACGGCTAGAGCTAACGAGATCGCCAAGTATAACGATTTCTGTATGGAAGCGGGTGCGATAAAGAACGTACTCATTTTTGCAATGGAACCCAATTTGCAGAAACGCTTCATAGCCCAAGGTGCAAACAAGATTTTCACCACGCTCACTAAGGAATTCTCTAAAGCACCGAAAATCGTGACCTATGAGCATACCACTCGCTTCTTTGATGCGAGACTCCAGAAGGGCCAACCGGTTAGCCCACACATTCTCAGCATGATTGAGAATGTCGAGAAACTGGAGACGCTTGATTGTAAAATCAGCGAGAACATCGTCATTGACCGCATGCTTCATTCACTCCACGATGGTTTTGCGCTCTTTAGAGCCAATTACTATATGAATGATTTGAAGAAAAGTCCCCATGAACTACACTCCCTACTCATACAGACCGAGAAGGATATGAAGTTCAGTGGGAGCATGAAACAGGATGTTCTCGTTGTGTCAAACAAGGGCAAGGGTAAGGGCAAAGCTCAGGCAGACCTAGCGGTAGGTAAACCGAAGTTTAAGAAGTCGGGATCAGGTATGAGTGGGCCTGGTGAGTCGAGCAACTCATCAGACACGACAAAGAGCAAGACCGATAACATGGAATGCCATCATTGCCACAAGACTGGGCATTGGAGGCGTACATGTCCTGTTTACCATGAGGACATAAAAGCAGGTCGCGTTAAACCTGTTGGTATGTCTTCTTCCTCTTCTACTTTTATTCATATGATTGAGATTAACCACGCAAGTTACGGAACTTGGGTACTAGATACTGGTTGTGGTTCTCATTTGTGTAATCATGTGCAGGGACTCCGAAACATCGAACCCCTCGTAAAGGGTGAGGTGGACCTGCGTGTTGGGAATGGAGCACGAGTGGCTACCGTCTCAAGGGGAACATACGTGATCCAGCTTCCTAGCGGATTTGAGTTATTTTTATATAACTGCTATTATGTACCAGATCTTTCGAAAAACATTATTTCGGTTTACGCACTTGACAAACTTGGTTTTTCATTTGTAATAGAGAATAATACTTGCATTTTCTCATTACACGATATGATTTATGGCAAGGCAGTCTCCATGAATGGAATTTATGTTTTAGATCAGACCACCGAAATATTACACGTAATGAATAAGAAGTTAAAGGTTGGTGACAAAGATCAAACGTATTTATGGCACTGCCGTATGGGACCCATTAATGAGAAACGCGTAAAACAGCTCATAAAGAATGGAGCTATCTCGGCCTTTGATTTTCAATCATTTGGCACGTGTGAATCATGTCTCATCGGTAAGATGACTCGTATTTCCTTCAAAGGTGTTGGAATGCGCGCTGTTGACCTATTAGGACTCATACATACGGATGTGTGTGGACCTTTGTCAATCACCGCCGAGAAGGCTATAGGTATTTCATCACTTTTACGGACGATTTAAGTAGATATGGCTATGTCTACTTAATGAAGCACAAAAGTGAATCCTTTGAGAAATTCAAGGAATACCAGAATCGGGTACAGAACCTACTGGGTAGAAAGATTAAAACACTGCGATCAGACCGTGGTGGCGAGTATCTTTCTCACGAGTTTGATCAACACCTCAAAGACCGTGGGATTGCCTTACGATTAACTCTACCGGAACACCTCGGTTGAATGGTGTGTCCGAACGGAGAAATCGAACACTACTTGATATGGTTCGATCCATGATGAGTCACACCGTGTTGCGACTCATTGTGGGGTTATGCTCTTTGTCATTTGCTCTAATACTTAACCGAAGTCCGTCTAAAGCTGTTGACAAGACTCCATATGAACTATGGAAGGGAACGGTCCCTAACTTGTCCTTTATACGGGTTTGGGGCTGCGAGGCTTATGTCAAGTGGAGACACGAGGATAAGCTCGACCCGCGATCGGTCAAGACATACTTTATAGGTTATCCTAAAGGAACGCTTGGTCATTACTTTTATTCGCCAACCGAACAACGTGTATTTGTTGCGGCTAGTGCGATATTCTTAGAGAAGGAATTTCTCGAGAATGCAAAGAGTGATAGAACCTTCGAGCTGTCGGAGATTCCAGAACCAAATACCGAGCAACCATTGGAGGAACCAGTTCCTTCAATCCCGGCTGCGGTTAATATTCCTGAGGAACCTAGGAGGTCGGAAAGAGTCTCTATTCTTCCGGACAGATACATTGGTATGGTCGAGGAACATGACATAGATGACATTCTACTCTTGACGAGTAGTGAACCCGCAACCTATAAAGGTGCCATGACTAGTTCCGACTCAAAGCTATGGCTTGAGGCCATGCAATCCGAGATGGACTCCATGTATGAGAACAACGTATGGGATCTTGTTGACTTACCTGCTAAGGTTCGTCCCCTTCAATGCAAATGGCTTTACAAGATAAAGCATTCTGTGGAAGGTCAACAAGATATCTATAAAGCACGACTAGTTGCTAAAGGTTTTCACTACGATTAATTTTTTGCACCCGTAGTCATGCTGCGTTCCATTCGGATTATCTTAGCGATTGCCGCTTTTCATGACTATGAAATTTGGCAGATGGATGTGAAAACCGCCTTCTTAAACGGTTATTTGGAGGAAGAGTTGTACATGGTACAACCCGAAGGTTTCATCGATCCAGAACATCCTAAGAAAGTGTGCAAGCTTAAGCGTTCCATTTACGGACTTAAGCAAGCATCTCGGAGTTGGAATCATCGCTTCGACCAAGTGATAAAAGAAAATGGATTTAATCGATCGGTCAAGGAACCATGTCTATATATCAAGTCGAGTGGGAGCAAGATTGTCTTCCTAATATTGTAAGTTGACGACATACTCCTGATTGGGAATGACATACCTCTCTTAACTTCGGTAAAAGTATGGTTGAAAAACCATTTCCAGATGAAAGATCTGGGTGAAGCACAAAGAATTTTGGGCATCCGTATCTATCGAGATAGATCACGTCGGATGTTATCTCTTAGTCAAGAGTCTTATATAGACAAGATACTAGAGAGATTCAACATGACTAACTCCAAAAAGGGGTTTCTTCCTATGGCTCCAGGGGTGCATTTGAGCAAGTCTCAGGCACCAGAGACACCGGAAGAGAAAGAGCGCATGACACGGATTCCTTATGCCTCGGCTATAGGATCAATCATGTATGCCATGATATGCACACGTCCAGACGTGGCATATGCATTGAGTATGACAAGTCGATTCCAACAAGCATCCGGTGAATCACATTGGATGGTGTCAAGAACATTCTTAAGTACCTACGGAGGACTAAAGATTGGGCATTGACTTATGGAGGCGAACAAAAGCTATGCGCAACCGGATTCGAGATGCTAGCTTCCAAACGGATCGAGATGACTCGAAATCTCGGTCTGGATTCGTTTTTACTCTTAATGGCGCTGCAGTTCGCTGGAAGAGTTCCAAACAAAGTGTTACAGCAGATTCTACGATTGAGTCCGAGTACTATGCCGCGTCGAAGGCGCAAAGGAAGCGATATGGATGCGTCAATTCTTACAAGGACTATCTGTAGTGCCTAGTTCGAATGACCCGATCACCATCTATTGCGACAATAGAGGTGCCATCTTCCAAGCTAAGAAGCCTAAGTCTAGCAACAAGTCTAGACATGTACAACGGAAAGCTCATCTAATCCGAGATTACGTGGAGCAAAAGGAGGTAGTGATAGAAAAGATTGCTACAGATGATAACATAGCAGATCCTCTCACTAAACCATTACGACAAGACAAGCATGAAGGGCATGTTAATTCCATGGGAATTAAACGTGTTCCTGAGTTGTAGTACTCTTTTATGGATTAGATTCATTCTCTTTTGTACTCTATACGACATCATCGTTCTGATATTTATATATTTTGTTTTTCATGTGGATTTGTACGACAATTTTGAACACCACAAAGTGAATTGAACAAACATTATATTTTTGGTCCTTAATTGCCCACGCGAGTGATAACTCGGCAATTATTTTGTGACGTTGGTTGATGGTGGGTTCAACAAGCCATAAGTCAAACGGTTGGTCGACCAATCACAGAGGCGAGTTATACGGATATCTCGTAGGACACAATTGTGACATCGACGTGGAGTCCTAAATGTTTTATAACATTCGGTGCCAGGTCATGGATAGGACCTCCATGGTGATCCTAAGAGTCGATTCTTTTGACTATCGATTGTCTCTTGAGATTAAGGCAATTTTGGGTGACTTTGGTTTCTTTCTCACGGTCATCCGTAACAGGGGGCCAAGTAGATTTTTTTCGGGTCATTTCATCTTGTGCTTAGATCGGAAGGAGTCGAGTTGAAGGAAATATTCAGCCTTTATCGGGTACTCGATATTTCTCAGGGCCACTCGAGGAGTCAGAATCGAAATGCATGGCCATGCTCGAATACTGGATTCGTTTTATCGTTAAGTTACTCTCTAGTCGGGAAACCACTCTTGATACTGATCGATTGTAAAATACGACCTTTGCGGATCCGGATCTGCAAATTGTTTTACATTGAGTGGGAGAAATTTTTAAATGAATATGAGAATCGGTTATCGCACATACACTTGTACGGACAAGTGGGAGTTTGTTGAGCTTGTGTCCTCCAGTTAGTGCGGATAACGTTATTACACATACACTTGTACGGACAAGTGGGAGCTTGTTGGGCTGGTGTCCTCTGATTAGTGCAATAACATTTAAATCTCTAAAAGGATCAAAGGGTATACTTTTGTATTATTATCAGTTGGTCCACGTTTATCAATAACGGTTGGCTCGCTAGATAAGTTTGACGTTATTGTCATACAGATGGCGGTGATCAACTGGTCCCTAAAAGTCACACCTATAGGACACGTTTGAGAGATGTGACAGTATGAAAATACAGTCATGTTGATGCCTAATTTGACTAAGCAGTTAGTCGGAGTTATTGACTAGTAATTAGTCAAACGCGATGTTGAGATAATTATTTAATACGGATTAAATAATTATGGCTAATATGAATTAAGCAGTTAATTCGTAAATTAAATATAAACGATTATATTTGATTAATGTGACACCCTAAAATCTAACCTTGATAATATACGTAAATTCTACAGAAAAACTGGTAGGATATGTTTGTAAATGGTTCAACTAGTCCAAAAACCTGCAATTTCAAAAAAATTTCTAACTAAACCATTCACATCCAATTCCAACTCAAGAAGAGTGTCAAAAACCCTGCAACAACTGATAAACTAATTTACATACATAACTTAAGACGCGGAAATATAGTGATACAAACCAAAAATAGAAAGGGAGACATATGTCCCTTCAAATTATATACAAACCAAAAGTATAAAAGGTTTACTAATAGAATAACCAAAACTAGGTCCAAGGTTCCTTGCTCACTAGCCGTCTGTGACCCCAAACAAAGCATCAACAACCTGTCAATCGCATTTTATACAAACACGAAAGCCACAATTCAGTGGGGAGTAACTTCGAGTCCTCCCAGCCACGAATCGTCAAAATTAATGTAACACGTAATGTAACATGTAAACAATTTGATAAACCATTTACTTATCATGTATTCTAACAAATGACCCCTAAACTGACCAAAATAAACTATCATGTGAATCAGATAACAAATAGTAATCCAAACTTTATCAACTGTAACCGGCTTACATCTCACCTATTACAGTTCATAAAATCACCATACAAGAAAGGGCAATATATCAAAGACAGGCATAAGTTCTTAGTACGGTCAATAGTCACTTTGTAACTCAAGTCTATACCACGAGGTAGGGAAGGTAATCGAACCGGTATCTTGGCTCAGCGGTTACTATTAAGAAAACATGGCCAAGAGACAACACAACCCTAGCCTAAAATCTGCGCAGACCTAGACATGCGGATACACACCACCGCACCCAAGACTCACAACTTTTTTTAAAACAAAGTGAAGTGAGTACCCTAAGGACACCACCGAAGGGTCGGCTAGTACTTAAGCTGACCCCATACTATCAAAATTAGTACCTGAGGTCATGCCCCAACTTGGATAAACATCCACTAGTCAGGAACACAAAGGCTATCAAGCAGTGAACATATACTCGTCAGAGACTATAAAGACCTATCTATGATGAAGGCCGAAATACTCACCTAGGACCTAGTCACGGCTAGTCCCGACTTGAATATTTTAGCCCACACCACCCAAGACTCACCACATAAGTCAAGTAAGACACCCACTTAACCTTAAGAGGGCAAAAAGTCCTACTTACCAACATAAATTCTAACATTCTATCATGTGAAAGGCTATATACAGCATACAATCCAACAGTTCCTCAATAAGTACTCAATACTAAATTCCAATCCTAGCAATTCTAACAATATTTAAGGCTTTAGGGGAAACTAGGGCCATTTCTACAAAATAAGAAGCTATTAAAATTCAACTAATTACACATGTGAAATAGAGATATAATAAATGGCCTAAAACAAGAAAAAGGCCGATTATCTAATTCATTCAACCGAATTTTTACCCGCAACCCCAGCCCTGCGACAGGTACGGGTCAAATTGCGGCTGACCAATCACTCAATTAACTGACATCGCATCAGTCAAAGGGACTAAGGCTCAGTTTTCGGCACAATCAACAAAACATTACAATTATAGCTATAAAATTCATTTTGAGCCTATAAATTACAAATTTCCTTTTGTAAACTACCCTAACATGTGATAACTATTAATATAAGCACAATTTTTTCCATTAACATAATTTTTGTTACTAGTATACTTCAATTCAAATTACTACTCTTTTTATTACTTATACTATTCTAATATTAATTAACCCGAAATGACCAATATTGTACGAAAAACCGCAAAACAAGCACGGACCAACCCGGGCCAACCCCAAGACCGGCCGGGGCTGCCGTGGGCCTGCCGGTTGCTGCCGGGCCCGCTGCCGCACCATTTCTTCTCTTTTTTTTTCATTTTTATACATTATAAGACCGTCTGAAAATTAATTAATCGTCCCCAATTCAACTTTGATAATTTAAACTACCAAAAGGCACAAATTAAGCTTGCATGCAACTAAGTTTAACATGTGAAAATTACTACCCAAACAAAAATTCACCAAACATACAAAAATCAAAAACATGTGACGATAATTCGTCGAGTAGCTCGAAATATGTTACCTTAAGCTAGAAAATGAGCAATTAGCCCTCAAAACCGAAACCCTAACCACAACTAACCGCTATCCTCTACAATATACGAGTCCCCGAACTCGTCTTCCAATCCTTCACCTAATTAAACAATAAAAAAACACAAAAATTAAGCACAAAACCGAAATCACCGAAATTTGGTCTTAAAATAACTTAATGAAAATTGAAATTAGAACATACTAAGTCGTAGATCGTGGCGAGGGGATTCCGGAAAGGTAAATTTCGCGAAAAACGGACAAGAAACGAAGATTTTATGGCGATTTTAAGCTTTATTTTATGTTAATGGTGTTTTGTTCTTATTTTTTTTTGAAGGTGGAGGAGATGACGGTAGGAAGGAAAACAGAAAAAGAAAGAAAAGGAAGGGGAGCCGTGCGTGAGAGAAGAAAGGAGGAAAAATTACGTGCGGGATTTTTAGTCGGGATTTTTAACGAGTCGGTTTTGACTCGTTTCAAAAATAATTAAATCCGTAAGTCAAATGCAAATTCCGTCAAGTCCAAAGTCTTTAAACACGAGATTACAATAAAATTGAGTATTCATTCGACCCATTTCCAAATTCGTTTACCCAACGTTCAAACGAATTGTCATTTTCCCCCCGATACGCCCTTATTTCGAAATAAAAGATTTTACACGGTTTAAACTATTTTTAAACATTTCCAAACTATCAAAATAAATACTTTTCTTCAAAATATAATAAAATTATATTTCTTTGAATTATTTTTACTTTAAATACATTATTGTCAAATTTTACTTGATTAATTAATTATTTACGAAACATATTAACGGTCCGAAATTTACGGGGCGTTACAATCACCCCTCCTTTCAAAAAGTTTCGCCCTCGAAACTTAGAAGGAGAAATTATAGTTATAAGAAAATATAGGTATCTTTTCAATGAAACGGTGATACTCTTGTTGATCAGACAAGAACATCCATATTCATATCAAGATATAAAAATATTTCTACACCAATAAATGAGAAAATCCATTATTGGGACGTCTCCAACAACGAGATTTAACATTCACTAATGTTAAAACCATTGAAAATCATAAAAGCCTTTTCAACCTTTTAGTTTAAAATTCTATAGTAAGAATACTATCTTTACTAAATATGATTATACAAGGCTTAGAAACTCGGAACAAAAGTAAGAAAAAGGAATACCTTACGGAAATAAATCAAAATTTCATTTTCAAATCCTTAAAAATAGGTTAGGTTTGCAGAAGTGACATAAACTTTCAAGAATGAATCGAAACTGGTAGCTTGAAATATTTAGAAATTCCCCGAAGTGAAAAGTAACTTAGACCTCATAGGAGCAGGTATGCTAAAAGGATTCAAGCTTAACTAATCAAAAAGAGCTATGATGAATTTTATGGGGTAAGAATTGAAGTCATAATTACAAGGATGTCAAAGATAGAGTTTCATAGGTTACCAACATCAAACTTACGAGAGGAGTATGATGATGCAAGGAAGAGAGATATGAGCGGTAACGCTCATGATCAAGGAAGAAGGGAGATTAGACACCAAGGAAACGCCAGACACTCATATCTCCAATAACAACATCACTCCCAAGAGTCTCCTCAATCGCTTATGTTACTTCTTCCTAACATATTCCCTGGAACAAGATATTTCACTATAAGTGTGATCTCAACGCTCCAAATTCTCAAACATCCCGAAACGACTTTCACAAGCCTAAGGTCAAGACTTCCAACAAAGCTGTATTTGTATCCCACTAGTGTCAACTATGGGTTCCTCAAAAAGTAAACCTTCAATCAAGAGTCCCAATACCATGTTCTAAACTCCAAGAGAAGGTTCCTCAAAAATTCCACAAGGTTCTCATTTCAAAACAAGGTAGTAACATACCAACCTCAAATTATGAAAAATCAATAGGATCTCAAGTTTCTCTATCCTTTTACTTATTAAGGATTCTCAAAAGCAGAACTACACCCAGCTCCGACATTGTCTCATCATGTCAAGCACTCAATGCGACCTCAAGGTCTATAAAACTATAGGATTAACAAATTCTTCTCAACACTAAGTCTCTCTAAACTCAAGAACTCTCAAGAGCCAACTACAATGCCAAATCACATCACCAAACCATTCTGGTCATCAACATCCCTAAGGAGTATTCTTTCAAATTTGATATCCTAAACTTACTTACCATTAAATTCTCAAGGTACAAGGTCATAATTGTAACAACACTTTATCACCTCAGAGTTTCTAAACCATAAATTGAAATTAGGTTCCTTAGCCTAACAATTGGTGTCATCCATACCATTACCCTTTCTAGTTACCAAAACAAGTGCTAAGACTTCCCAACAATGTAGCTTACTCTCACTCTCATAACATACTTCAAGTAGTAATCAATATCACCCTCTAAAACCAACAAATAATCCCACATTTAACATTTCCCACATGATAACATATACACTATCAAACCCTGATATCCAAAATGATTATGGAAGCCCAACCCAAACTCGGCTACTTAGTCAAACCTATATCCTCAAATCACATCTTACAAACTCTATAAACATGGTCAACAGGGTACCAACTATACTAAGGAGGTAAGGAGTGATAACGGAATAGAGTAATGATAAAACATTTCGAAGGGTACGTATGCATCGACAAGTTAGGAAACTAAGGAGTCAAACCGTAAAGACAACGGTTGACAAAAATAAGAGGTATTCGAGTTAAGAAGATATCTCGGGAAAGAAGAAGATACGTAAAATTTAGCATAAAGACAAGGTTCAACGATCGTTAAAGAGAAGGAAAGGAGAATAGAAGCGGCACAATGAAAGGGTTATCGCTTACTAAACACTCATCAAAGCTTATGATCGATATGATAAGGTTACTTCACTAAGGTGCTCAACAAAGCCCTAAATGTCTACTACATCGTAGGACTAACAAGGATTCCACAATGGTAAGTATTCCTCAACTCAATTGATTCTAAGAGCCAAAATCAATTCACCACACAAATTCATTTGTTACCATCCATGTCCCAAAGTATCTCCTTTACAATTCTCGTCATTGAACTTCACTTACTATGTCATCTCCAAGTACCCTGGCTTGTTTACTCCATCATCACATCACTTAATGCTTCTAGTTTCCGATACCATAAATTGGAATCACATCCTTGAACTCACGAACTATATCGAACAACATTCCACCAAAATTCCCAAATTCAGATATGTTTTATAAGGTCAACAAGGGCTACTCTATACTAGATTTGATCAACTTAAAAGGTTTAACAAACTAACTAATTCCGAAGTACAATACCAATCCATTAATCAACATCAATGTCCTATTGTATTCCTTTCAAGGCCCACAAGGATTAGGGCTAACTATCATACCTTTAATTCTCCACAAGAAATATCGAGACTCTCAAATGGAGTAGCTTAGGTTCATTCCATCCTATGTTCTAAGTTAGTACCCATACTGAATCATCTATAACAAACAAGCTCTCTATAGACATAAATCCCAAGGTATTTTCTCAACTCACTAAACTCTCACATTAAGCACAACTAACAAGATTAACCAAAGGATCCCAAGTTACTCCTATACCACTCAAACCTTAACCAATCAATTTCTCAACTCGTTCACGCCCTCCAAAGTTACATTCTCTCAAAACTGGGTTCTCTTGGACAAGGGAACTATCCTGCGGTATAAAAGGAAAGTGTCCACATGGACTTTATTATAAGAAGAAGACGAACCTAAGATGAAACGGGAGAAAGAATTGAAAGGTAGTTACCTAGGCAAGATAAGAGGAATTTGAAAGACGAATGACCAACGAAAATGGAAGATTAAGGTAAGATACACTGAATACGAAAAGAAATATCAAGAAAGTGGAAGCATTCTACATTTGGCATAACCAACCTTTAGTGGCACCAAAACTAATAACTAACAATCAACAAACCTAACAATTAGCAATCACAAACAGACTACCACATAAAATCCTAATTCTACCCATCCTACCCTTCTCTCAAGTTTATTATTTTAAGGTCAAGTGATTTCTAAGTGGGGTGCACAAACGTGCATCGGGAGCAATAGGCTCTGATACCAACTGTGACACCCTAAAATCTAACCTTGATAATATACGTAAATTCTACAGAAAAACTGGTAGGATATGTTTGTAAATGGTTCAACTAGTCCAAAAACCTGCAATTTCAAAAAAATTTCTAACTAAACCATTCACATCCAATTCCAACTCAAGAAGAGTGTCAAAAACCCTGCAACAACTGATAAACTAATTTACATACATAACTTAAGACGCGGAAATATAGTGATACAAACCAAAAATAGAAAGGGAGACATATGTCCCTTCAAATTATATACAAACCAAAAGTATAAAAGGTTTACTAATAGAATAACCAAAACTAGGTCCAAGGTTCCTTGCTCACTAGCCGTCTGTGACCCCAAACAAAGCATCAACAACCTGTCAATCGCATTTTATACAAACACGAAAGCCACAATTCAGTGGGGAGTAACTTCGAGTCCTCCCAGCCACGAATCGTCAAAATTAATGTAACACGTAATGTAACATGTAAACAATTTGATAAACCATTTACTTATCATGTATTCTAACAAATGACCCCTAAACTGACCAAAATAAACTATCATGTGAATCAGATAACAAATAGTAATCCAAACTTTATCAACTGTAACCGGCTTACATCTCACCTATTGATTCATAAAATCACCATACAAGAAAGGGCAATATATCAAAGACAGGCATAAGTTCTTAGTACGGTCAATAGTCACTTTGTAACTCAAGTCTATACCACGAGGTAGGGAAGGTAATCGAACCGGTATCTTGGCTCAGCGGTTACTATTAAGAAAACATGGCCAAGAGACAACACAACCCTAGCCTAAAATCACGGAGACCTAGACATGCGGATACACACCACCGCACCCAAGACTCACAACTTTTTTTAAAACAAAGTGAAGTGAGTACCCTAAGGACACCACCGAAGGGTCGGCTAGTACTTAAGTCGACCCCATACTATCAAAATTAGTACCGAGGTCATGCCCCAACTTGGATAAACATCCACTAGTCAGGAACACAAAGGCTATCAAGCAGTGAACATATACTCGTCAGAGACTATAAAGACCTATCTATGATGAAGGCCGAAATACTCACCTAGGACCTAGTCACAGCTAGTCCCAGCTTGAATATTTTAGCCCACACCACCCAAGACTCACCACATAAGTCAAGTAAGACACCCACTTAACCTTAAGAGGGCAAAAAGTCCTACTTACCAACATAAATTCTAACATTCTATCATGTGAAAGGCTATATACAGCATACAATCCAACAGTTCCTCAATAAGTACTCAATACTAAATTCCAATCCTAGCAATTCTAACAATATTTAAGGCTTTAGGGGAAACTAGGGCCATTTCTACAAAATAAGAAGCTATTAAAATTCAACTAATTACACATGTGAAATAGAGATATAATAAATGGCCTAAAACAAGAAAAAGGCCGATTATCTAATTCATTCAACCGAATTTTTACCCGCAACCTGACCTACTGCGGACAGTGCGGGTCAAATTGCGGTGACCAATCACTCAATTAATCGACATCGCATCGGTCAAAGGGACTAAGGCTCGGTTTTAAGACAATCAACAAAACATTACAATTATAGCTATAAAATTCATTTTGAGCCTATAAATTACAAATTTCCTTTTGTAAACTACCCTAACATGTGATAACTATTAATATAAGCACAATTTTTTCCATTAACATAATTTTTGTTACTAGTATACTTCAATTCAAATTACTACTCTTTTTATTACTTATACTATTCTAATATTAATTAACCCGAAATGACCAATATTGTACGAAAAACCGCAAAACAAGCACGGACCAACCCGGGCCAACCCCAAGACCGGCCGGGACTGCCGTGGGCCTGCCGGTTCTTGCCGCTGCCGCCGCACCATTTTTCTTCTCTTTTTTTCATTTTTATACATTATAAGACCGTCTCGAAAATTAATTAATCGTCCCCAATTCAACTTTGATAATTTAAACTACCAAAAGGCACAAATTAAGCTTGCATGCAACTAAGTTTAACATGTGAAAATTACTACCCAAACAAAAATTCACCAAACATACAAAAATCAAAAACATGTGACGATAATTCGTCGAGTAGCTCGAAATATGTTACCTTAAGCTAGAAAATGAGCAATTAGCCCTCAAAACCGAAACCCTAACCACAACTAACCGCTATCCTCTACAATATACGAGTCCCCGAACTCGTCTTCCAATCCTTCACCTAATTAAACAATAAAAAAACACAAAAATTAAGCACAAAACCGAAATCACCGAAATTTGGTCTTAAAATAACTTAATGAAAATTGAAATTAGAACATACTAAGTCGTAGATCGTGGCGAGGGGATTCCGGAAAGGTAAATTTCGCGAAAAACGGACAAGAAACGAAGATTTTATGGCGATTTTAAGCTTTATTTTATGTTAATGGTGTTTTGTTCTTATTTTTTTTTGAAGGTGGAGGAGATGACGGTAGGAAGGAAAACAGAAAAAGAAAGAAAAGGAAGGGGAGCCGTGCGTGAGAGAAGAAAGGAGGAAAAATTACGTGCGGGATTTTTAGTCGGGATTTTTAACGAGTCGGTTTTGACTCGTTTCAAAAATAATTAAATCCGTAAGTCAAATGCAAATTCCGTCAAGTCCAAAGTCTTTAAACACGAGATTACAATAAAATTGAGTATTCATTCGACCCATTTCCAAATTCGTTTACCCAACGTTCAAACGAATTGTCATTTTCCCCCCGATACGCCCTTATTTCGAAATAAAAGATTTTACACGGTTTAAACTATTTTTAAACATTTCCAAACTATCAAAATAAATACTTTTCTTCAAAATATAATAAAATTATATTTCTTTGAATTATTTTTACTTTAAATACATTATTGTCAAATTTTACTTGATTAATTAATTATTTACTTAAACATATTAACGGTCCGAAATTTACGGGGCGTTACAATCACCCCTCCTTTCAAAAAGTTTCGCCCTCGAAACTTAGAAGGAGAAATTATAGTTATAAGAAAATATAGGTATCTTTTCAATGAAACGGTGATACTCTTGTTGATCAGACAAGAACATCCATATTCATATCAAGATATAAAAATATTTCTACACCAATAAATGAGAAAATCCATTATTGGGACGTCTCCAACAACGAGATTTAACATTCACTAATGTTAAAACCATTGAAAATCATAAAAGCCTTTTCAACCTTTTAGTTTAAAATTCTATAGTAAGAATACTATCTTTACTAAATATGATTATACAAGGCTTAGAAACTCGGAACAAAAGTAAGAAAAAGGAATACCTTACGGAAATAAATCAAAATTTCATTTTCAAATCCTTAAAAATAGGTTAGGTTTGCAGAAGTGACATAAACTTTCAAGAATGAATCAAACGGTAGCTTGAAATATTTAGAAATTCCCGAAGTGAAAAGTAACTTAGACCTCATAGGAGCGGGTATGCTAAAAGGATTCAAGCTTAACTAATCAAAAAGAGCTATGATGAATTTTATGGGGTAAGAATTGAAGTCATAATTACAAGGATGTCAAAGATAGAGTTTCATAGGTTACCAACATCAAACTTACGAGAGGAGTATGATGATGCAAGGAAGAGAGATATGAGCGGTAACGCTCATGATCAAGGAAGAAGGGAGATTAGACACCAAGGAAACGCCAGACACTCATATCTCCAATAACAACATCACTCCCAAGAGTCTCCCCAATCGCTTATGTTACTTCTTCCTAACATATTCCCTGGAACAAGATATTTCACTATAAGTGTGATCTCAACGCTCCAAATTCTCAAACATCCCGAAACGACTTTCACAAGCCTAAGGTCAAGACTTCCAACAAAGCTGTATTTGTATCCCACTAGTGTCAACTATGGGTTCCTCAAAAAGTAAACCTTCAATCAAGAGTCCCAATACCATGTTCTAAACTCCAAGAGAAGGTTCCTCAAAAATTCCACAAGGTTCTCATTTCAAAACAAGGTAGTAACATACCAACCTCAAATTATGAAAAATCAATAGGATCTCAAGTTTCTCTATCCTTTTACTTATTAAGGATTCTCAAAAGCAGAACTACACCCAGCTCCGACATTGTCTCATCATGTCAAGCACTCAATGCGACCTCAAGGTCTATAAAACTATAGGATTAACAAATTCTTCTCAACACTAAGTCTCTCTAAACTCAAGAACTCTCAAGAGCCAACTACAATGCCAAATCACATCACCAAACCATTCTGGTCATCAACATCCCTAAGGAGTATTCTTTCAAATTTGATATCCTAAACTTACTTACCATTAAATTCTCAAGGTACAAGGTCATAATTGTAACAACACTTTATCACCTCAGAGTTTCTAAACCATAAATTGAAATTAGGTTCCTTAGCCTAACAATTGGTGTCATCCATACCATTACCCTTTCTAGTTACCAAAACAAGTGCTAAGACTTCCCAACAATGTAGCTTACTCTCACTCTCATAACATACTTCAAGTAGTAATCAATATCACCCTCTAAAACCAACAAATAATCCCACATTTAACATTTCCCACATGATAACATATACACTATCAAACCCTGATATCCAAAATGATTATGGAAGCCCAACCCAAACTCGGCTACTTAGTCAAACCTATATCCTCAAATCACATCTTACAAACTCTATAAACATGGTCAACAGGGTACCAACTATACTAAGGAGGTAAGGAGTGATAACGGAATAGAGTGTGAAGAAACATTTCGAAGGGTACATGCATCTGACAAGTTAGGAAACTAAGGAGTCAAACCGTAAAGACAACGGTTGACAAAAATAAGAGGTATTCGAGTTAAGAAGATATCTCGGGAAAGAAGAAGATACGTAAAATTTAGCATAAAGACAAGGTTCAACGATCGTTAAAGAGAAGGAAAGGAGAATAGAAGCGGCACAATGAAAGGGTTATCGCTTACTAAACACTCATCAAAGCTTATGATCGATATGATAAGGTTACTTCACTAAGGTGCTCAACAAAGCCCTAAATGTCTACTACATCGTAGGACTAACAAGGATTCCACAATGGTAAGTATTCCTCAACTCAATTGATTCTAAGAGCCAAAATCAATTCACCACACAAATTCATTTGTTACCATCCATGTCCCAAAGTATCTCCTTTACAATTCTCGTCATTGAACTTCACTTACTATGTCATCTCCGCCGTGAATGTCATTCCTCTCAAAACTGCCCACAGGCTGGGTATCAAGGAATCTGATTTAATCCCGACAAACCAAGGAGTACGCGCCTACGACGGCACTCGTCGCAAGGTCGCTGGGCTAGTCACTTTGACCGTCGCAACCGGGCCACTAGAAAGACAAACCAGTTTTCAAGTGGTCGACATCGACGCATCTTTCAACATGCTCCTGGGACGTCCCTGGATTCACGCCGTCAAGGCGGTCACATCAACGCTCCATCAAAAGATCAGGGTCCCCTTTAACGGGAACACGATCACGATCCCCGCTTCCCCAATCAAAGCAGTCATGAGAAGAGGGGTAGCCTCCCAAGCCATTGAGGAGGACGACAATGAAATGTGAGGTTTCCAAGCCGTGAACGCCATAACTGACGAACCTGCAACCTCTGAGTGTGACCCGTTCGCCAACCTCACGATCTACCGTATCATGATGCGTCAGGGTTATTTTCCGGGTTTACCACTCAATCCACTGAAGGACCCATTTCCTCCCTTAAAGCAGGCTAAGGTCCCCAACATTCCATTTGGACTGGGATACGAACCTACTGACGAAGATATCCAGGAGATGAACCTCCTAGTCCGAAAACGCAAGAAGCATGGAGTCATCCTCCGTCCATACCACCTAACCCTCAACGGATACTTTGTCCCTGAGGGAGAGTCTGAACTCTACCACGGCTTTCCGGAGCCAATCTATGACTCTGTGGCCAGGGCTAGATACCCGGGAGTGGAAGTCTTCCAGGACTGCTACTTTATCCCCGACAACATCGAAGCTGCATCAACTGAGTCCAAACCGTCACCATGCCTCGACGGACAAGCTGTCACACTACTCTTTGGGGAAGATAACATCAAACACCTCGACTATGAGGATATCATCAACATCGCCCTAAAAGACAATCAGTTTGATTCAACCGCCTTGATCTCCGATACTGACCCGGAGAAAGCCACCCAGGGCTGGAGGAAGACCGTCAAGTGGACCGATCGCCAAGGCCGCATTCTCAAGATCACAACTGGAGAAGGCCCTATGTTCAAGAAGGAAAGTGAAGAAGGATCGAGTCTCGAGTCCGAGTTGAGTCGAGTACGTTATAGCTCCTAACACTCCGGATGTCCCAGTCAAGGTCCCCTTCCCACTGTTTTATCACAAAGTCGTGGCTGATTCAGAGGCTGAGTCTGCTAAGGTCACCCCCACTCCTATGAAAGGTGACAACCCGGAGCTTGTTCCAGGGGCCACTTCCTCTGTTGTGTCGCCTCTGACTGACCACGAGATGTCTGTCCTTTCCGAGCTTTTCGCTCGTGTCAACTTAATGAACGCTAAGTTTGCTTACGACTCGTCTCAATTTAACTGCAATGCGATTCTGAATAATTATGAGGAATTTGACTTGAGTGACTACCCACCTAACTTAGCCAAAGAACTTGACAAACGGGAAACCAGAACCCCCATCATTGAGGAAACCGAGCCTATTAACGTAGGAACCGACAATACACCTCAAGAACTTAGGATAGGGACAACCCTGGACCCCTCGGAAAGACAGCAGTTCATTGACCTCCTCCACGAATACAAGGACGTGTTCGCCTGGTCTTACAAAGACATGCACGGGATTGACAGAGAAATTGCGAGCAGGATACCCATTAAACCCGGGGCTAAACCTGTGAAATGAAACTACGCCGGATGCGTCTGAATGGGCCCTAAAAATCAAAGAAGAAGTGGACAAACGAGTTCAAGGTGGGTTCATCAAAGTGTCTCGAATACTCGGATTGGGTGGCCAACATTGTGCCCGTGCCAAAGAAAGACGGAAGAATTCGGGTTTGCGTCGACTTCAGGGATCTGAACAAGGCGAGTCCAAAGGACGACTTCCCTTTGCCACATGTTGACATTCTGGTGGACAACACCGCCGAGCATGCTCTCCTATCATTCATGGACGGGTATTGTAACACCCCCATACTCCAAGTGCCTTACCAGGACCACTCAGGTATGAAGACATTACCATCTCGGTTGCTCGAGGTATGATAATCAAATAAACAATGAAGAAACAACGTTTAATTATAAATACTTAGCGAAGAGTTACAATTCTCAAAACCAAACCAAAAGTACGATACATGTTCTCAAACCGACATTGTTCTAACGAAATGTAAATAACTAATAAGCTACAAATGGAAGACTCCTATCATCATGTCGTGGCCATCCCGGCTATCCCAAGTACTCATCTCAATACCTGCTCAATATCGCTCACCATCCCCGAATGGATCACCGCAGTTTACAAAACAACAGGGGTCGTACTAATCACACAATTCAATATATACCAACAATAAGATAAAAGAGACAAACTTAATCTGTCACACACACACAATCAAGCCAAATCCAATCATCTCAATCACCGACTGTCCCTTTGGACCAGCCCGCCCGATGGGGGATCGCAGCCGTACCCACCAAATCCCCGCTCCACATAGTGAGCGATAACCCTGTCCATTAATGTGCACATCCCTTCGTGGCGGGTTCCCAGAAGGCGAAACTAGGGCGTGAAGTCACTCCCGCAAGTGACCCCACTCGTACCGAGGACACGCCTCAAGAACCACAGATGCCAGCGATTACAATCACAATCACAATCACAACCGTCATAATACAATTATTACATCAACAATTAATCTCAACACATCAACCAATATCCCATTATGGGACTAATACTCAGTAGGAAATCCTACCTGGTAAGCACACAATCAGACGGTCTCTACTGCTGAATCAAAAAGCTTCTTCTATGAACCCTCCTCCTATCATACAACACATAAAGGCTACCAAATCACATACTACACATAAAACCCCCAAATCTCTAAATTAGGGTTTAACCAAATCAAAGGAAAGACAATGAAAAGGGTACATAGATCTTACCCTCGACGCAAGGAACTCAACGGTATAATCAATGCTAAGAACTGACCTTCCAAACTCCGGGGATTGCTAATAATGCGATTAAGAAGATGAACTTGCTTGCTTTCTCTCTTAAACAGTAATTTAGGTTTTGCAAAAGTGATTTAGAATAATGACGACAAAGCTTATATACCTTAATCGCATATTTAACAAAACCCGAGAAAATTCCCCGTAAAACCGGCTACTCGATCGAGTACCCAAGGATACTCGATCGAGTACCCCCCTACTCGATCGAGTACCCCAGCTACTCGATCGAGTACCCAACAGGTCAGAAACTTTTCTAAAACGCAACTTACCCTTACTCGACAGAGTAAGGCCTCATCAACGCCGGAGCAACCTATCAAAGAACCGCTACCACTCTCCTACATGATATGATGCGCAAGGAGGTAGAGGTATATGTCGATGACATGATCTTCAAATCAAAAGAACGGGATGGCCACATCAATGCCCTCCGGAAATTCTTCGCTCGCTTGCGGAAATATAACATGAGACTAAATCCTCAGAAGTGTGCATTCGGGGTCACCTCCGGAAAACTCTTGGGACATGTCGTCAGCAAAAGAGGTACTGAGATTGATCCAACCAAAATCAAAGCCCTTCAACAAATGCCTCGGCCTAGAAACGAGAAGGAGATTCGAGGATTTCTCGGTCAGGTCCAATACATCAGCCGGTTCATTGCCAAGCTCACTATGATCTGTGAACCCATATTCAAGAAGCTTCGTGCCTCCGATCACACCGATTGGGACGACGACTGTCAGAAAGCATTCGACAGGATAAAGGAAATCCTATCCAAACCTCCTGTCCTCATGCCACCTCAACCGGGGATTCCTCTATCCCAGCACTCGATGTAACCAACACAGCCATGGGGGCAATGTTAGCACAAACAGTTGGCAACGAGGAGCGAGCCATCTACTACATCAGCAAAAAGTTCATTGAGTACGAGACGAGGTATACCCAACTGGAGAAGACATGCCTTGCCCTAGTATGGTCAACAAAGAAGTTGCGGCATTACATGCTCAGCTACTCGGTCCACATCTACTCCAAGATGGACCCGGTCAAATACATCTTCGAAAAACCCGTACTAAATGGAAGGCTGTCTAGATGGACACTCATGCTGTCCGAATTTGATCTCAAGTTTGTACCTCTCAAGGTTATCAAGGGAAGAGTAGTTGCCGATTTCCTAGCAGAAAATCCCGTCAACGAGGATCCAATGACCGACACATGGTCACTTCCTGACGAAGACATCCTTTGTGCCGATTCTGACGCATGGGACCTATACTTTGATGGTGCATCTAATCTGAGAGGCTTCGGGGTAGGAATTCTTCTAATATCACCAGAGGGAGAACATGTTCCGATCTCGGTCAAGCTAGACTTCGCCGTCACCAACAATGCCGCTGAATATGAACCATGTCTCATCGGCCTACAAGCAGCCATCACACTTGGCATCAAGAGATTGAGGGTCCATGGCGATTCCTCACTCATCATCAATCAGGTATCCGGATCATGGAAAATCCGATCCGATAGCTTAGCTCCCTACCGAGCAAAGATCAATCAAGAGGCCGAGTTCTTCGACCAAGTCGACTACTTCCACTTGCCACGAGAGGAAAACCAATTTGCTGATGCCCTGGCAAAACTTGCCGCGCTCGTCAACATAACTGACGACATGACATCGATGCCCCTATGTGTCGAGAGAAGGAGCGAGCCAGCTCACATTTATGCCATTATCGACGACGAGGAAAGCCGTGATGAACCTTGGTACCAAGCCATCCTCAATTACAAAACCAAAAAAGAATTTCCTCCCAACTCTGACCAAAGAGGACAAAGAGCCATCCGTTTACTTGCATCACAATTCGTGATAAACCAAAATCAACTCTACAAAAGAACACCCCAAGGAATTCTCCTCCTTTGCATTGACCATCACAAAGCCAAAAAAGTCATGGGAGAGGTTCACGACGGAGAATGTGGCCCTCACATGAGTGCAATGATGCTTACACGGAAAATCATGCGGCTAGGTTACTACTGGACAACCATGGAAGCCGATTGCCGTAACTACGTCAAACATTGCCACAATTGCCAAATCTTCGCCAACATACAACATATACCACCGTCCCTTTTATACACCATGACATCACCCTGGTCGTTCTCAACCTGGGGCATCGACATCATCGGGAAAGTCAACCCGGTAGGCACCAAGGGGCATTGCTTCGTCCTCCTCGCCATCGACTACTTCACCAAATGGGTGGAAGCACAGTCATATGCAGTCTTGACCGCCAAACAAGTGGCCAAGTTCATTCAAAACAACATCATCTGCCGATATGGGGTACCCCATGAAATCATCACGATCAAGGCTCTCACTAGGGGCGAAACTCAAGCCTTGCTGGACAAATACAAGATCAAACGACATCGATCATCCCCCTACCGTCCCCAAACTAACGGAGCGGTGGAGGCAACAAACAAAACTCTTGATACCATTATCAAGAAAATGCAAGACAACTACCGCGATTGGCCGAGCAAACTCCCATTCGCACTCTGGGGATACCGAACCTCCATTCGAACACCGACAGGCGCCACACCCTTCTACCTTGCATACGGTATGGAGGCGGTTCAACCGGTAGAGTTAGAGGTCCCTTCTCTACGCATACTACTGGAGAGTCAAGTCCCTGAGGCGGAATGGACCCGTCAAAGGTACGAACAACTCACTCTTCTAGACGAACGGCGGCTCAACGCCTTGCACAACGTCCAGCTATACCAACTATGTATACAACGGGCATTCAACAAGAAGGTCAAACCCAGAAACATCCAGGAGGGCGACTAGGTCCTTAAGTCGGTCCGAGCACCATTACCCGTCGATCCGAGGGGAAAATTCAAACCCAACTAGGCTGGGCCATACCTGGTCAAGAAAATACTTTCGGGGGCGCAGTGAGACTGAGTGACCTAGACGGGGAGGACTTTACAAACCCGACCAACCTAGACCAACTCAAGAAATACTACCCTTGAACCCTATCAACCAACAACCTAGCCTAATTTTGCGACTAGCATCGACCTCAACCCTTTTCAAGTCAAGTTCCTCAATACGTTCTGATTTAAAATTGCATGTTTTATCGAGTCTAAGCTGCGGCACCTTGCCCGTTTCAAATGTCCTTTGATCCGTCAAAGGCAACGTCCACTTGCACTACAAAAACAGAGCCCCCTGAACTACGAGCATGGTTTGATTTTACCTCTTCAGGTGAATACGTAGGCAGTCCCTCTTACGCCTGAGGGATACAACCACAAAACCCAATTCAAACTCACAAAACATTCCGAACTACGATCATGGTTTGATTTCACCTATTCGGGTGAATACGTAGGCAGTCCTTCCTTACACAAGGAGGATACAACCATTCCCACAATCAAAAACAACCATCCCCATCAAAAAAAAGGAAAAGGAAAACCATTCCCTTTCCCACCAACATACAAAAATGAGCCTTTCTCCCTTTCCACAAAATACCACTTTCCCAAGTGCAAATGTTTAAGACGATTGAAATCGAGTTGCCTTTACCAAACGGATGGAAGAAACAAGCGTTCACAATTTTCGACACGGGCAATCCTCTTATTTAATTAATAATGGGAGGGATTACACATTCAACAATAAATAAAGCTCGACGAGTCTACAACTTGTCAAAGCTAAGGTGTCAACTAACACACCTCACATAATAAAACTAGCACAAAACACACAATAACTAGCTAGTACAGCATAATAAAAACTCACAACAATAATACAACATAATAATAAAGTGGGTAATGGAGGTCTTCACTCTTCCATTCTACCCTTGCCTTTTCCCTCGGGGTACATCTTCTCCTTGTTCTTCTTGTTGGCCCGCCTAGCATGGATTTCTTCCTCGGAACGGATCCTAAACGGATCTAAGACGGCGACGGCCTCCGGTCTAGCACAAGACCCCATGTTTGACCCAAGACGAGCCAATGCACGGCCCACTATACTCTTGGGACCGGAATTCCTCCTCTTCGGTGGTCTCATCACATCGGGAGTAGCTCCATCAACATACTCCTCAAAGAAGGCACGGTTGGCTTTGCCAACCTCTCGGTACTTCAAATCAACGACCTCGTCCTTACGAAATTTGGATCTCTCTTCCAATGACGGAGCACGTGACCACTTGACATAAGCGGGGGTCACCCATGTCGTGGCAACGGGGTTTGGCACCTTCCAAAGCGGCCGAGTGGCCCACCACCTTTCAAAGAATTCCACGAACTCGGAGTTCCGGAAAACATTCTCTTGGACAAGATTATCTTGAGCGGGCACCTTTTGTTGACGCCCCATTTGCCTCATGAGCCTTTCGGGATAAATGAAGGAAACAACCTTCAAGCCCACCACCATCAAGGAACGAGGACTAGCACCCGAAGCGGGCAACCCCGTGAAGGACCTCAAATGCCACCACGGCACCACCCAACGGATATGAGGACCACCCTCCTCCGCCAATCTTGCGGCCCAATAGGCCTCGGTGGAAGCAAAGCTATCCGGGTACAACTTCTTCCTCAAAGTAAGGTGACGGAAGGAATAAGAAGAAGGATTAACCGGAGGCTCTACATACCTTAGCCTCTCCAATAGCCACACTTGGAGGATCCTTGGCGATCCAAAAGAGGGAGCTTCTCCACAAGAGCCTTCCTTGTCCAAAGCTTGAATAATCTCTTCAAGTACCAACCATGATGGATCTCTACCATGCTCCATTTGCTCGATCACGTGAATAAGGGTCATGCTACCATGACATCTTGGCCCCTCCTTCTTCAAGACATCAACAAAGAGGTACACATAGACAAGGCAAAATGCAAGAGCCCTTCTCCTAGCTACCTACGAGACATTAACATCTAACCGATTCGAGAAGATGTTGATAAGAGCCAACATATCCACACCATGTGGATCAAGAAGAAAGTTGACTTGGCTTGTTGATAAGCCCAACATGGAGCGGAATTTCTCCTTGAAGCACAACCGAGTCGGAGGAAGCACCGGAGCACAACCCGGCCACCCACCAATGACTCCGACTTCTTCGGCAAGAGGACAAATCTCACCCTTCGGGAACACGAAAACATGATGTTTCGAATCCCAAAACCGAGAACATGCTTCAAGAAACGAAGGTTGCACCTTGACTTGACGAAGCACCAACATTTGACCAACTCCCATGCAATCGAGTTGATACTTCTCGGGAGGCGACAAATCCCGACACCATTGTCGCAATGCGTTCTCAAAAGCATCCATGAAATATTTTTGTGGAAGAAGAAGAGGTTTTGTAGAGATGTTTTTGTGTTTCGGATGCTGAAACCATGAAGCGCAAACGTCCCTATTTATACAAAATGATCAGCGCATTTTTCAGAAAAAGAGGAGAGCCGGCTTCCATCGCCAAGACGCTCGCGCCTCTTTGAGGCTTCCCCAGGATTCCCGCTGTTGACTTGTCTCTTTCAACATGTGTTTTCTCCTGACACCTCAAAACTCTCGCCAGAAGCCTCGCGCCTCTTCGGGATGATCCGGGAATTTTTGTGTTTCTTCACACTCACATTTCCTAGTTTTCGCGTTTTACGAAACCCGACACGGTTTCCATGACGCAGCTTTATACATACGGGTTTTTCTTTCTTTTTTAAAAGGGGGAAGGGCTAGTCGCCCCGATCCGCGATGGATCGTTTCCATGTCAGTCGAAATTCCGAAATTTTTTCGCTACAAAAATCAAATTCAAAAATTGATAACACGACATCAATTTTCCTCAAATTCAGCACTCACAAATTCGAGTCTTGACCTCAAAAGCCAAATATACTCGCAAAAATCCTTTTCAAAAATTCTTTCCTGACGGTTTGAGTTTTATTTTTTCGAGTCAATTTTCAAAAATATTCGATGCAATTTAATTCACGACACGAGTTAATTGCTCAAATTTTTCAACAATTCATTTTCAAAATTTCAATTTTAACTTCAAGTTATCTTGGTTAAATTTTGATTTTCAAACAAATGCTTTACGTGTTTTCAATCAATTGCTTCTACGTGTTTACGTTTATGCATATGTGCTATCTGTTGCATGTTTTCTACATTAACGATGTAGGAACTGGTGCAAAGCAAATGGAGAATCGACAGCCGACATCGCTCCTCCGAAACACAACACAAAAAAAAAAAGCCAAAATCACAAAATAAAGCCAAAATCCAAAAACGCATGTATACAAACCGCCTTACGCAAAACGTCTATCATACAGACACTGGCCTAAAACAAACGTCTATCATACAGACACTGGCCTAAAACAAACGTCTATCATACAGACACTGGCCTAAGACAACGAACTGGGGGCTATCTGCCACCTACCGAACTAAGCACCTCTATCCTCTCAAAAAGAAAGGAAAGGGAGCGACACAGGAAACAGGGAAGCAACAGCGAAAGCAGAGGAGGTTACCATGACGATAACCCCTCACTCTTGCTCCGTGACAAAAAAGAAGACAATGTCTTGCAGATTTCGGACGATACGACAACCGAGGACCGTAGCTTAGCATGCTACCCCAATGTTGGACCCCACTCAGCTGAAGTCAACTGCGATCAAGGTCAACAACAGGGGATAACACACTCGTACTGACCCCCAATCATCAGTCATCTTGTCCATGAGCCACAACGAAAAGGACAAACCGGCCATATTAGCCGCCCATCCGGATCTCTGCAGACGACGACCAACGATCGATACCCGATCATTGGCCGGACAAAGGCCGCCAGGGAGAAACACAACCAAGCCTGTAACAAAAAACAGTCGACTCTCCCCCTCCGGGATCGACTTCCTCCTCCAAAGCCTCGACAACGGACCCTATCGGTCCCAAACGATACCCTGCAATAAAAAAAACAACAAAAAAACGTCAGCCGAAATTTCGGCATTACGACGGCATGAAATGGATAAATCCAAAAACAACAACAACCTGCAATACAAAAACACGGGGCAATCCCGCCCCAAACCATTCACAAAAAAAAAAAACAAAAACGGCTCGCCCCTCTTTTCAAGCAAAAGACGAGTCAAAACCACAAAAAGCGGCATTTCAAGACCCACACAAGGTCCGCCAACAACCCAAAACACATTCCCAACGCAATGGGATTTTTCCTACGGTTCAAAAAGGCAATTTCTACGCTAATTTGAGCCCAAGCCGGTCAAAAATTCAAAAAAACGACCGCAAAAGGCAAACGTGATTTCATCACGCCTTAAGGTGACCTAAAATACCAATGAGGTCCATTTCAAGGCAGACTGACTCAATTCAAGCCCAAACAGACGCTTATTTTGTCAGACGTAAGACCGTCGCAAAAGGCAAAAATCCAATTTTGCCCACAGACATCCAACGAAGGTCCTTAAATGGCAAATACGAGTTTCCCCAACTACAATGCAACCTAGTGGGACCCACTACCCAAGCAAATAAACTTGGCATTGTGAAATGAGACGGTTTCTCGCCTCATTCACGTTTTTCGAGCACAGGGAGCGGGAACGGGGACCAAAATGCAAACTAAAAGCACCCCTATACTCCTAAACAGGTTTCTAACCTAATGCAAGCGTCAATTTCACTCGAAATAGGCTCAATCAAAAACGCCCAATTCGATTTTTAGGGCAAAATTTTGCCCTAATTCAATGAAGCTAAAATCAACAAATTTGAAAGGATTCAAGAAGAAATACTTACCTTGAGATGACATTTGTTGACAATGGCGCGAATGAAAGCGAGCTTGAAGGTCCTCTAATGGCGATTTTACGGGATTTTGAGGTTGAAGATGAATGATCATCCGCAACTCAACCTCGCGTCTTTTTAACAAAAAATAGGGAAGCCGGCTTGCATCGCTAAGTGGCTCGCGCCTAAACTAGGCCTCCCCTCGTCTCTTTCAGCGAAATTTGGGCTTTGGCCCAATTTCCCATAACAAAATCGGATTTTCATTGACGATATTGAATGTCGTCATTTCCTCGAAAACAAACAAAACCAAATAGTGAAAATTCAAATTCGCTATTTTCAAAAACTTCAAGCAAACGGCGATCAAAACAGCCAACTTCAAAATAATAGCGAAAATTCAAAATCGCTATTCAAAATAACAGCGAAAATTCAAAAACCGCTATTTCTCCAAATTTCAAGCAACGGCGGCACATAAACCGTCTCTTCAATCAATAGTGAAGATTCCAAATTCACTATTTCCATCAAATGTCAACGGCGGCACATAAACCGTCATTTCAATTAATAGTGAAGATTCCAAATTCACTATTTCTCTCAAAATGTCAACGGCGGCATATAAACCGTCACTTCAAACGTAATAGCAAGTTTAAAATTTGCTATTTCCTTCAAAATCCAAACAAACGGCGATCAAAACCGCCACTGCAAATTCAAACCAAATGGTGAAAATTCCAAATTCACTATTCCTTCAAATACCAGCAGGGGGCTTCCTCGCGGAACCCGCTCATTCCAAAAACAGTGATAGTGAGAGTCCATACCCACTATTTACCCAGCGACATCACGAGTTTGCTACTTTCAAAATAAGCCCATTTGACGCGGCTACTCCCATGGTCCATTAACCGACCGTACCATTTGGCTGGCGAGCATTTATCCGCAACCCTTTCAAGGATACATCCCGAAGATGCCTTGGGTACATTTCCTTGCCTCGGCTGGCGAGCCTTACAACGCATCGCGGCTGGCGAGCCCTCCTCACATACGCACCATGGCTGGCGAGCATTTGTCCGCAACCCTTTCAAGGATACATCCCGAAGATGCCTCGGGTACATTTCCTTTTCTCGGCTGGCGAGCCTTACAACGCATCTCGGCTGGCGAGCCTTATAACGCATCGCGGCTGGCGAGCCCTCCTCACATACGCACCATGGCTGGCGAGCATTTATCCGCAACCTTTCAAGGACACATCCCGAAGATGCCTCGGGTACATTTCCTTGTCTCGGCTGGCGAGCCTTACAACGTACCGCGGCTGGCGAGCCCTCCTCACATACGCACCATGGCTGGCGAGCCTTTATCCGCAACCTTCCAAGGACACATCCCCAAGATGCCTCGGGTACATTTCCTTGTCTCGGCAGGCGAGCCTTACAACGCACCGCGGCTGGCGAGCCCTCCTCACATACGCACCGTAGCTGGCGAGCATTTATCCGCAACCATGAAAGTACATATCCGAAGATGCCTCAGGTATGACTCCTTTCTATGGCTGGCGAGCCTTTGTACGTAGTCTAACGGACTTTAAACGACCCGGACAGGAAGTCGACAGACTCTAAACTGTTCCCGACGACAGGTCCTTGGCTCGTACCCTCGAGTCGCCTTGGCGTCGCCCTTCCCGACGTCAGGTCCTTGGCCCGAATCCTTTCGAGCCGCCTCGACGTCGCTTGGGTCTTCAGGTTGTAATCTTCGATTGACCTGGGGACTCTACTTTGACTTTCGCCCTGTCCAAGCCTCAGTCAAAGTGGGGACTCTGTAGATACCCAGTATCTGCTGAGACTCCAACAAACACCCGATGATTATCGGACTACAACATGTTTTGGGATCGCAGCGTTTGATCGACAGTTTGTGTACAACTTTACGTCGGAAAACTTAAAACGATTTCGAAAACAAAACATTTCAAAATATTTCAAAAATACCTGGAGTGTTTAATGCTCGACGACGGGGTCGCAATGACACTAACTAGAGTCAAAACCGACACCGGACCAAAAACCGACTCGAAAATTCAAAATCCCGACTCCAACAACGAGTCAAACAGAGTCAAACACAAAAACCAAAAATATCTCAAGCCTTCTACCTTAAGTTTTCCCGGATTCATGTCGGTCAAGTACCAAACATGTGACTACAAAACCTAGGATAGAACAAATCATGATTGCGTTTGTTGTGATAGTGACAACACAACTCGAAGTGCCGCGATTTGGCTCGCGCCTCTTTGAGCAGCCCAGGTGGCCACGTCGCTCAAAACTCACACAACCACTCATTCTCCTATAAATACCCCTCAAATGCCATCCATTTGAGACTTACGCGAGTGTCCGCCCCCTCTTTTCTTCCTTAAAACTCTCGACTCGACTTCTTAAGTCACAACCCGACGCGTATTTACGACCTACCGATCGTAAATACGAGCCTTACACATTGTTTGGTACCGTCATCGTGCATTAAATCACTTGTCCGACCACTTTGACCACTACACCATCACTAAACTTTTAAAACACTCTTTTACTTACCAAAACGGTTTTAAACCGAGTTTTTTCCGATCAAACGAGTTGTTACACTTACGTCGGTCACTCGCCATAACCAAACATGTAAGTATGAGGGTGTAAAAATCCTCTTTTATTATGTTTTCATTTGTTTCATGACTTTAACATGCTAAAACATGCATAACATGAACCAAAACATGGAATAAACGGGCCAAAACTGATTTTTGGTCTGAGGCAGAAGCCCCTTAGGTCGCCAAATGGCTCGCGCCTAAATGGGGTACTCAGACTAGAGGTCAACCGTGTTTGTTCTCGTCATTTCCCTTAACCCATTTTTCATATTTGTAATCGGTTTTTACCATTTCAAGTATTTTCGAAACCCTTTTGTTTCATTTCACATGTTTTAACCATAAAACATTTTTCACCCTTGGTTCTTCATACCATGACGGTTAAATCCGTGTTTCGGTGATAATATTTGGTTAATGACATTTAAAAGGTATTTTAAAGCCTTTTATTTCATTTCTTTACATTTATCAAAACAAACATATTAGTCTCCAACACAAAATCATCCTTGGTTATACATACCATGCCGGATTTCAACCCGGGTACGATGACGAGTATCGACTAATTACATTCAAAATGGACTTAAAACAATTAGTCCATAATCATTTTCAAAACCATTCATGTCAATTTTGCCAAATCGAACCCGACACCGAATATTATCAAATAATGATGATTATTCGATTCTAGTTCTTCAAATTAACAAATGCTGTCTAAACGATCCTTTCAAAACCAAACCGGGTCCAAATACTCGTTTTCAACACATTTTATAACGTTTTCTAAACAGTCAGAACACGGCATACAACCGTTGGCTAACCCGCGCCTCAAGCAGGCCTTTTCTTTCTCATTTTCAAAACCAGAGGGAGGCCCCTTACACCGCCGGCTGGCTCGCGCCTTATATAGCCGTCTGGTACAGGGCCTGTTCCCTTCCAGCATTAGTCCGGGACGATCCCGACTCCGGTGAACTCGGATATAGGACGGATCAGATGACTATTCAAAACCGCATTTGCAAAATGCCTTACTAAGACAAATGGATCATGTTATGCACCCTAAACCTAATACGGTAAATGGATGTTTAATTTCCGTCTTGCATGCAAATCAACTATTAATCCAACTTGACATCTTATACTTGATACTTGGATTAAATCAACCGACTTAGAAAGCTCTCACATGTTAGGTTTAAATTATTGGATGCGCATTCATGCATTTAAACCGTTTTATCAACTTTTGCATTCAACCAATCAAGATCGATCAGTAGAGGCCGCTAAACGCGGGCGGGATTGGGTGTCTGATTAAAGGGCTTCCCAATACGTACCTTCACCTCTTACTCAGAAACTTTGGATAGTGGACGACCTTATCCAGGGCGTACGAGAGTCATTCTAGAGATAGGATTCTAAAGAGGGACGATTTCCTTATCTTTAGTACCTATGTCAAACGCTGCTTTGTGCTTCGATTTGAACGAGGTATAAAGTGGAATTCGAACGGGTTCCAGGCATCCCACAAATGCTTGGTGGCGACTCCGAACATCTCTAATCGTTTCGAGACCCTTACCGAGACGAAACCGACCGATCTAAAACGATCCGGTCGAAGGCATTTTTACGCCGCCGAGCGTGGCTTTCAAAAAGACCGCTGTATGTCCAAAGATCGGCTGGGCTTGCAGGTGGGCCATGTCCACAGAGGGCTCGGTAATGGCCTCCCTATGGTGTTGCATAACTACAAGAAAAACTAAAACAGACGACCGAAATTTAGCGACTGATATTGGTAGTCGCCAAATTGGCGACTGATTTACAAATCAGCGACTGAAATCAGTCGCTAATTTGGCGACTGATTTTTTTAAAAAGGGAATCTAATTTGGCGACCGACCTTCAGATTTGGCGACTGAAGTTCGGTCGCTAAATTGCTTTATAGAAAACCGGCTCCCCACTCTCCTGCTTTACTCTTTCGAAACAAAAAAAAAGAAGAAGAAGAAAAGCGACAGGCGACAGCGACCACGAGGAGACGACCAACAACCACACAACCACACCACCACTTCCACCGCCGTGGCCACCGTTCTCACTGCCTCCATCACTTTATTTAATTAGGTTAATTTTTTTTTGTTTAATTTCAGTTTAATTAGTTTAATTTGTTAGATTAATTTGTAGTTATTTGGATTAATTTGTGGTTAGTTTGTTAGATTTATTTGTAGTTAGTATGTTAGATTAATTTGTAGTTAGATTTAGTTTAATTTGTGTTTGAATTAAAAGAAAATGATTAAGGGGGTTTGTGTTTAGGTTTAGGGTTATGGGTGGGGGTTTGGTCGGCCGTGGGTGGCGGTGGGTCGTGGGTGGCGGTGGGCCGTGGGTGGGGTGGGTCGTGGGTGGCCTTGGGTGGGTCATGGGTTGTGTTTGGTGAAACCGTCTCATTATTATTAGTATTAAGCTAAGTGGAACCGTCTTAATATTATTATTATTATTATTATTATTAATTAAACCGTCTTATTATTATTAGTATTAAGCTAAGTAAAACCGTCTTTTGCATTAATGGAAATAGCTAAGTGGAACCGTCTTTTGGATTAAGAGAAATTAGCTATTAGCTAAGTGGAACCTTCTTTAGGACTTGATTTTGATAAATTTAGTTTGATAATTCATGTTATTGATGAATTGAGGTTGAATAACCCTGTTTTTTTTGTTTTTCTTTTCTCCTTCCAGGGTTGTCACCGCGCTGCTGAGCACCACCGTCCGCGGTAGCTGTTGCTTCTTGTTTTCTTTTCATTTTTGCTTTTACTTGATTAGGTAACCTCCTCTTACCAGTTACCTTTTAGATTTACTAATTTTAGTTCAAATTATGCTACGGACTCTAGGATAGAAACCTTTATTATGTTGTTGAATTGTGCTATTGATTGACTTAATTAATTTGGTACCAAGTGTTGCTGTTTATCTTAAACTTTAAATTAGTGTTAGTTTGATTTGATGTTGACTTAGTACCCGTTCAAGAATTACTCATTAGGAGTAATTCTTGAATAGTCCCCATTTTGGGACTGTCTTTGTACGTTTCAAGTCATTTAGGTAGTAAACACGTACTTGTGATTTATTAATGAGGAATGAGTTTGGTGGCGATCCCCTTAATGTTCTCCGAATACATGTATATGTGGAGTAATTATTTATTCTACATTGATGTGTATTTGGAGAACTGAAGAGAATTGCTGCCGAATTTTTTCCTCATTAATAAATTACAAGTGTGTTTGCTAGTGACTTGAAACGTACATTGACGGATTTAGGTTGGAGTGATAAGGACCCCATTCGAAGATGGATTACTTATTGACAATATTTATATATTGTTTTCATATGTTTATTGTATGATGTGGAGTATAATGTGAAAATTTTGTATGTATTATTATTGTTATTTTTAAAAAATGTTTAAATTATTGTGGGGTCTTCTTTAGATTAAAATGAAGAGATTGGAACGTTTATGGATGTATGAAGGAAGATTAGACAATTCCAATAAGAAAAGACGTCCTACCGCTAGATTTATAAAGGGTGTTGGCGAGTTTATTGAATTTGCTAAACAACAAGATGAATATGACTTGGTAGACAAAAAACTTAGGTGTCCTTGTGCCAAAGGCAAAAACCTGAAATACCAGCTTGACATTGTAGTAGAAGAACATCTCATTATAAACGGGTTTAAGCCAAATTATTACAATTGGATTTCACATGGAGAAGCATATTCTCCAATTCATGAACAAGCTCACACCCAACAAATACAAATTGATGAGAACCCATATAGAGAGATGGTTGTTGATGCTATGGATTCCACTATTTTTAATAGTGATGACCATACAACCATTTGTGAAGAACAACCGCCACACCCACAAGCAAAATCCTTTCTTGACATGTTAAAAGTCTCAGAAAAACCCTTGTATGAAAGAAGCAGAATGACATTGTTACATGCCGCTTCTAGGCTAGTTACCTTGAAATGTGAGTTTAATATGCCATTTCTTGCTGTTGATGGCATTGCCTCGTTCCTTGAGGAATCTTTCCCCGATGATAATATCATGACCCGAAGTTAACTTTTATAGGTTTCTTAATCATTTGAAGGTTTCTTAATCATTTGAAGGTTTCTTAATCTATTTATTATATGTTAACTTTATTATTAATTAACTATTAATAAAACTCATCATTAACTTTTATAGGTTTCTTAATCATTTGAAGAAAAAAATTGGTAATAAAGCTAGGGTGGAAGGTTCTATATGCAATGCTTATTTAACGGAAGAGATTGCAAACTTTTGTTCTCTTTACTTTGAAAAACATATAGAAACCAAAGCAAAAAACTTGAATGTTGAGAAACCGGATGAAATAGACGGAAGTTTACCCGAATTTTTTCAAACTCAAGATGATGAAGGGTGTTCATCAAAGGGGCAAACAAGATATTTGGATGATAAGGAGTATAATCGTGCCCACCTTTACGTGCTATCTAATTGTGACCTTTTGGAGTCATACGAAACACAGTTTGTTAATGATTTCATTGAGAGGAATCCTAATATAAGTAAGGATGATGTTTGAGACAAACATGAGGACCAATTTCCAACATGGTTTCAGAAACATGTAATTGAGTTGAATATTCAAGATGATTTGATAAGAAGTTTGGCGTTTGGTCCTTCAAGAATGGTAAGAACGTGGAATCGATACTCGGTTAATGGGTTTAATTTTCAAACATTCAACCACAGTAAAGGTAAGGCTAGGTGCAATTGGGGGGGGGGGGGGGGGGGGGGGTTACTATTTCTTCTCTTGATGACAACGAATACTATGGTATAGTTTAAGATATCTTTGAAATTAGTTATAATGGACGTGACCGAGCTTATAAAACTGTCTTATTCAAGGTTGATTGGAAGGATAATTCTGTAATTTGGAATGAGAGTACATGAACAATACAAGCTTGTAGAAGTGAATCGTACTAGAACATACTCTAAGTATGATCCATTTATACTTGCACATCAGGCTCATCAAGTGTATTTTGCTACTTATCCAAGAACAACAAATGATAGAAATCAAAATGCGTGGTGTGCAATCTTTAAGACAAAGGCACGGTCACAAGTTGATACAACTTTTTTCCAAGAAGAAAACGTTTCAAATGAAACACTTTTGTCTCCACCCGATGAAATCAACTATGAGCATGAGAATAAAGATGGTGAAGACATGGAAGAGGAAGAATATTATGATGTGGAAGAGAGACTGCCGGGGGAGGATGAGGAGGAGGAGGAGGAAGAGCAGGAGGAGAGGAGGGAAGAAGAGAAGGAGAGGAGGGGGGAAGAGGAGGTGAGGAGGAGAAGGGAGGAGGAGAAAAGGAGGAGGAGGGACGAGGGGTTTGGAGATGAAGATGATTATGATTATGATGATGATGATGATGATGAGGATGAGGATGAGGAGGACGACAACGACGATGATGGTGATGGGGAAGAAAACGATGATGAGTATGATTAAATTGGTATAATTTTGTATTCCTCAAGAGTAAATAATTAAAATTTAGAAGTCCGTATAATTTTCATTTATCATTATTTGTGTTAATTTTTATTTGTATTACTGCAGATGGCTGGAACAGGTCGAGGTAGGAAGCGTGGAGGTGGCTCAGGTTCTCGACAGAGTACGCGTGAGGAGGAGGAGGAGTTTGTGCGTGAGGATCCGATGGTGACAGATGGTGACGGTGACGAGGATCAGCCTGACGCTACCGACGACGCAGGACCACAGGTGCAGATACGGTACACTGCGGATCATCGGATGATACTTGACCCGGCGGGATTATGGTAAGTCTTATTCTTTATTAGTCTACAATTTTTTTTTTTGTAAAATAATAATTGTTTCTAATTTTACATGTTCAAAATAAATGCAGGTTTATGGACGATTGCGTGATACAAGGTGTAACGAAAAGCACGAAGACTAATTTCGTGGGTCCAGTTCCTACATCGCGGACTTATGCTTCTAATGCACAAAAAGAGGCGTGGTTCAATAACTTTCGGGTATATATTTTCCGTAGTTCTTTGTTTTAGAAACCAAATAATTAATTATGATAAATTTTTTAAGAACCAAGTTAGACTTTTATTTTATACTGATATGAAATTTTGCCGCCTTTTTTTTTGTAGCAAGCATTTGCTTGGGATGAGTCTCAAGAAATGAATGTCCGTAACAGGTACAATGAAGTCGGTACTCGACGATATCGGGACTTGATCTGGAAGACGGTCAGGCGCCCGAAGACGCCAGAGAACATGAAAGGTATTTAATTAACTTGTTTTGTTATTTGTATTAATTAGCATATACTCTCTTATATTATAAATAATATCAGTAACTTATTAGTTATGATTTCATATGTGTAATTGCAGGTGAGAAGTTTGAAGGCCTAATAAAGCATACAAAAACCGAAGCTTTTCAGAAAAGGTCTAAAAAAGCATCCCTCAACAAAAAAGGAGGAAATAAAGATGCCGTGGTCGAGCCTACTCATTACGGGGGATCCCGATCATTCTGGGATCGTGTATTGGGTGTAAGTTTGTCTATTATTTCACACTAATTTTGGTTTTCAACATGTTTATTTTATGTAAGATTTTTTGATGATTTTCTAACATGTATGTTTTTTTTTTTTCATTCAGAAAGGAAAGAAGAAGTCAAAACCTAGGTTACTGACGGTAAATCAAGCTGTTTCGGACACGTATTCCAGGGTTGACCACAAAGGGATTAGGAGTTGGACTAAGCCAAAAGACAAGGAATTATATGTAAGTTTTCCCTAACACTTAATTTTTGTTAATTTACTCTTTTTTAATGTCTTATTTTGGTTACCATATTAAACTTATAATGATTTGTTTAATATTGTAGGATGCATTTGAACATGAAAAAGCCGCCAATCCAGAAAAAGCGGATAATGACATATGGTTTGAGTTGGTGAAAGGCTTCAAGAAAGGGCACGTGTATGGTACCGGAAGTTCAACACCGGCTTTCTATGACAACACGCGTAGGAGATCGACTTCAACAATTCCCAGCAACACATCTCAACCGGGAGTTATTAGTCAACTTCAAGCTCAAGTAAGAGAGCGTGATGAACGTGAAAGAGAACGTGATGAAGAATTCCGCCAAATGAAGGAAAAAATGGCAATGTTTGAGACTTGGTGGCAAGGTTATAACCCCGGACCTAGACCCGACTACGATCTTTTTGATCCGCATGGTCCACAAGGGGGGAGTGGATCCGGTGTTGGCTTCCAAGTAGTTAAGTAAGTTTAATTTAGCATGTAATAAGACTTGAACTTTAGAATATGTTAGCTTGTAAACATTTCATTTTCAATATATGAAATGAAGTTTTGGAAAATGTGTGGTGTTGGGTTGAAATTTGAAATGTATGGTGTTGTGTGTGTTGAAGTTTGGGATGTATGGCGTTGTAGAACTTCAGTTTGTATGCAGGTTGTAAATATTTGGCTAGCAATGAAAACGGAAAAAACCACCAAAACAATCAGTAGCTTTGGCGACTGATTTGCAATTTAGCGACCACAAATCAGTCGCCAAAGAGCCTCACTGAAAATGGCTACGTCACCCAAATTTGGCGACTGAAAAGCCATTTAGCGATCGAAAATCAGTCGCTAATTTGGCGACTACCTTGTTTCGGGCGCCAAATTGGCGACTACCATTTCAGTCGCTAATTTTCCCATTTAGCGACTGATATGTCAGTCGCCAAATTTGGCGACCGACTTTAGTCGCTAAAATTAGAAAAGGCGACCAATGTCTGCGATTGGATTTTGGCGACTGAAATCAGTCGCTAAATTGATCTTGGCGACTGATTTCAGTCGCCAAAATTAGGCCGCCTGTTTTATTTCTTTTTGTAGTGAGAGCGGGAGAAGATAGTGCGGGCTTCGGACATTTAGTCGGCAAATTTTGTTCGGTAGAATGAAGGACTAGGCATCTTTTTAAAGCCACTCAAATTTGTTGTCAAGATTGTCGTTCTTGACCCAATGGAATTTGTGAACCATAGTGGCTAGATCAATGAGGTGGCCTCCCTTAACAGGCTTATAAGTGTCATCTTTGTTGAAATTTCGGTTGAAGTGCTTTACCAACCACGTTACCAATCCCCCATTTACTATAAAGGCCGTGCCTTCCTTGCCATGATCGATATTAAGCCACCTTTTGATTAAGAGTTGAAGGATATTGTATTTCTTGGTGAACTTCTTATCGACATTCAAGGTTGACTCGAGATAGATGAAATCTAATTCGGTGAAGTGATTAGTCCCCTTCCTAGCAATAAGAGTATTTCCCACAACCTTGTGCCACACCCTTATGCCCGGGTGATGAACATAAAGGGCACGACAGTCATGGAAGGACTCGAATTTCCTCCCGGTAATAGCTTTCCACAAAGGGGCGGGATCCTATTTTGTTGAATGTTTCTTCACATAAGTCGAGTCATTATCAAGACCTAAAACTTTGCCAAACTCATTAAAGGACATCTTCCTATCTACATTCTCAAGGCGGAATTCAATGTTCGTTCGAGTATCCACCTTTGTAACTTTCAATGAACTTAGAAATTCCAAGGTGAGGGAGGGGTAGGTCAATTCTTACATATTAAACAATATAAGCAACCCCATAGACTCAAAGAAGTTCTTGGTCCTTTCAAGGACACCCAATTTGGTCAAGGCATCTTGGCAAATAAACTTGGTGGGTAAAATCGATTTCTTAGCAAGAGACACAAAATTTTTTCTATGAGAATCGGATGTGAAAGTTACCTCCGGATATTTTTCTAGTTGCTCAATAACCGGGATAGAAGTAGTAGCTTCCACCATAGGAATAGGAGTTTCTTAAATTTCCATTCTTGCTTGTTGAACCACCAAAGCCTTTGAAGCTTGAAGTGCTTGTTGCCTTTTGGAAAGGTTTGGTTTTGTAGGTGCCTTGCTTCCACCTTTAGTCCTAGCCATTGTTCTTCTCCTTGTATGTATCAACAACCAATGATTTGCTTGAATTCTTCTAGTATCCTCAAGCTTCAATGAATCCCAAATCGATTTAGGGTTTTCGAAATTTGCCTTTAACCCTAGAAAATCAATTCAATTTTTGAGGATTTGGATGTTTGAATTGTTTTTTTTTGTTGATAGAGGAGTGATTTGTTTGAGTTTTGAGGAAGTTTGGAATTGATTTGGGTGAATTTGGTTGAGGAAATTGATTTTTGTGGATGGAGGGATTGAGGGTTTTGAGGGTTTTGAGGGTTTTAAATGTGTGTTTATGTTTTGAATGAAGGAAATGAAATGGGGAAGGGGGTTTTAATCCCGTGTTTTTGAATTGCAGCAGAGGGAGACGAGCGTGTGCAGCACGGGACGCTCGGATTGTTGCCCAGTCAACTTTATAAAATGTAACCCGTGCTGAGACGAGCGTCTTCGGCAGGAGACGAGCGTATTTTGCCTGGAGACGAGCGGATTCCTCAGGAGACGCTCGGATTCATATCCAGTGCAAATTTTTCCTTTTCAGCTCTGCCAGGACGAGCGGATTCTAGTCAGGACGCTCTGATTTTCACCCAAAACGAGCGGCTTCTTCTTGAGACGCTCGGATTGCTCCTGTACCTCACGGGTTCAGTTCCACCCGTGGGTATTTTCATAACCCAAGTCATTGCTCCTTTGGTCTTCATTGTGGGGGCACTACGAAGGCTTGGATAGCCTAGGCAATTACTATCCCCACACTAATAAAAACACTACACATCAAGAAACTTTTAAGTCCCTCCCTCACTTTCTCTCAAAATGATAATCTTAATCAAAGTAAAATGGTAAATCCAAAATTTGACAAAATGCAATAAGTAAAATGCAAGTTAAGGGGTTAGAATATTTTCAAATGGTGGTTTAGGGAGGACTCCACCAAACTCTCATTCATGTATGAGATGTTAAGGAGGCATAGCCAAGATGTTGTTGATGTTGCTCAACACCTTGAAGAAGTAGTCGAAGGCTTGTTCATTGTCATTATAAAGATCTTCAATAGACCTTTGCATATGTTGTTCTTCATTATGGTGATTTGAGTTAACATGATCACCAAAGCCTTGGTCTTGGGTCATAACTTTACAAATATAAGGATTGAATAACCCTTCAAACTCATCATCCCTTAAACCGCATACTTCATTAGCTTGCTTTCCAATAGTATCATGAGTTGATGAGAACAACTCCTCTTCCTTCTTGTCATTATGGCCAATGAGGCCTTCTTCTTCTCTTGTCATGAGTAGTGGTGAGCTATTCAAGCTCTCATTCTTATTGAAACTTTCTCGCTCTTTGGATGGAGTATCTTGGAGATTATCCACTTTCTTCTCCCATATGGGTGGTGATTCTTTGCCCATAGCTTGTCCTTTGTATTGAGATGCCAACTTCTTCCTATCACTTTCTCGGCTATAATGATCGATCATGAAACATGGCTCATGTAAGCGGGGAGCTCTCATTGTCTTGTCAAGGTTAAAAGTGATTGTTTCATCTCCCACTTCAAGTATGAGCTCTCCATGTTTTACATCAATCACCACTCCCGCGGTGTGTAAGAATGGTATTCCTAAAATGATAGGAATGTTGGAGTATTCCTCCATGTCAACAATAACAAAGTCCACCGCGATGAATAACTTGCCAATTCTTACCGGCACATCCTCCCACACCCCTAAAGGTGTCTTTATTAACCGATCCGCCATTTGAAGTGTGATATTAGTGCACTTAAGTTCTCCCATTCCTAGCCTTTTGCATACCGAGTATGCCATGACACTTACACTTGCTCCAAGGTCACATAGAGCTTTGTTGATTGTAGTGTCGCCAATGGTGCATGAAATAGAGAAACTTCCCGGATCCTTGAGTTTTGGAGGTGAACTTCTTTGTAGGATGGCACTACTCACCTTAGTGAATGAAATAGAATCTAGCTTCCGGATGGATTTCTTCTTTTTAAGAATATCTTTCATGTATTTCGCATAGGCCGGAACATGGTTAATCAATTCGGTGAATGGGATTGAGACTTCCAAGTTCTTCACAATCTCCATGAACTTTCCAAGTTGTTCATCGAACTTAGGCTTAGCTTGACGACTTGGAAATGGAAGTCTAATAACAATAGGCTCTTTCTCCTTAGCCTTCTCTTCATTCTTCTTCTTTGAAACTTCTTCAATGGTGGTGGGTTCTTCTTCTTTCTTAGAGTTTTCAACTCTTTCCTTGTCACTAGCATTCACAACATCTTCATCAATGGGCCTCTTCGGCCTTTCATACCTTGTACCACTCCTCAAATGGATGGCACTCACCGACTCATGTCTTGGGGGATTACCTTGTGGTGGTAATTTCCCCTTTTGTCTTTGAGAACTAGAAGATGCTAATTGAGACATTTGGGTCTCCAACATCTTTGTGTGAGCTAGTATGTTGTTGATGGTGATGTCTTTTGCTTGGCTATCCTTTTGCATTTGAGTTAAAAACTCTTGTTGGTTCTTTTGCATTTGGAGGACCGCTTTTTGAACATCAAAACCTTGGTCATTTGCTTGATTGTATGGAGGTTAATTTTGATAACTTTGGTTTTGATTGTAAAAGGGTCTTTGAGCTTGGTTTATCATTGGAGGTGGGGTGTATGTTTGAGGGTTTTGAACATTTTGACTTTTGTATGAAAGATTGGGGTGGAATTTGGTATTCTCATTGTAATAGTTGGAATAAGGGGTGCCACTTTTGTATGCTTGGAAATCATTCACTTGTTCCCCTACATTCACTTTGGTCATGTCCCAAAGTTCCACAATTCTCACATACTCCACTTCGAATTGATGATGATGCCACCATAGCATTAACATGTTGCTTGGGTGATTTGGAGGCCTCTTCAAGATTAGCCATGGCTTTCTCAAACATCAAATTAATGGTATCAATATGAGCACTAAGTTGAGCACCCAATTGAATAATGGAGTCCACTTCATGCTTTCCTCCTCTAGTAGCCTTTCGAGGTCTACTATATTGCGAGTTATGGACCGCCATTTCCTCAATTTTGTTCCATGTTTGATTGTCATCGACTTCGGTGAACATACCATTTGATCCCATATTGAGAATGTTTCGGGAGTCTTCATATAGTCCATTCCAAAATTGTTGTACAAGGAACCACTCTCTAAGTCCATGGTGTGGACAAGATCGACAAGTGTCCTTGAATCCCTCCCATGCTTCATACAAAGATTCCTCATCCCATTGTTTGAACCCGGTGATTTGGGCTCTCAACATGTTAGTCTTCTCTGGAGGATATAATGTTTTGTAGAAAGCAAGTGCCAATTTCTTCCAAGAATCAATACCAAGAGTAGCCTTATCTAGGCTCTTCAACCATTGTTTTGCAGAACCAATCAAAGAAAAATGAAATAAGACCCATCGGATTTGGTCTTGAGTAACTCCGGTTTGAGAAATCGCATCACAATAGTCACAAAAAGCCTCCATATGAGAATGAGGGTCTTCACTAGGCATCCCTCCAAATTGACTTCTCTCAACCAATTGTATGAATGCTGATTTGGCAATGAAATTACCGGTTAAATGTTGTGGTGTAGGAGCACCATTTGGTAGGTTCTCCTCGGTTGGTACGGAATGTTATGAAAATTTAGGCATTGTGGGTTGATTTTGTGGCGGGTTTTGTATTGGGTTATCCTCTCGTTATCTTGCAAAAGGGTTGATGAACTCAATGTTATTTGGTTGAATGTCCACAATCTCACCAATACCTCTCAAAGTATTCCTAGCAAGTCTTCTATTGTTGGTCAAAGTTCTTTCGATTTCAAGATCAATGGGTAAAAAGTTACCTTGTGATCTCCTAGACATGCAAAATATCAAACAACTTGAAAACAATTAGAACAACCTTTAGGGGATTGACTTCCCCAAGGCAAAGAAAGATACAACTAAAAACAATTAATGAAAATCAAATCAAGTTAACACCGTTCCCGGCAACGGCGCCATTTTTGGTTCGAAGGTTTTTAAACTCGTCGTCAAAAGTTACCCAACCAAAACAATATTTATAATTTCAACAACTACTCTTAGTAAAGAGGCAAGTAAAGGTCGGATCCCAAGGGACGGGTATTGATGTAGGATTTTCAATTGTAAATGGTCGTGTCTTAGGTTGTCAGAATTTGAGGTTGAGATAGGAGATCAATTAAAACTAATCAACAATAAAAACAAAGCAAGGTAGATAAAATGAAGATGTAAACAGTTGATTAAAAGCACTAGGGTATCATGGGTACATAGGGGAATACATGGGAGTTGATCATACAAACATGTTCTCGAATTATAAGCAAGCAATTATTGTTGTGATGGGATTGAGTTAGTGTATATCTTACAATCCCTAAGAAGGTTTGGGTCCCGGAGCCGAATCTATTAGATTGTACAACACCTACAAGTCGACTTAATCCTTCCTATTCAACATTGTGCATGGTCTAATGAGGCTCGAGTTGGTTTATGTCTTACAAGCCTTATTGAAGAGACAAGTGATGGGTAAAAAATGAAAGGATTCATAGGCTCGAATTTCATCAAACATAACATGTGCATAAGTTGAAATCACAACAAGCAAGCAAATAAATTATGTGAATGGTCGGTCCGCTTTGAGCTTAGATTTCGGTTACTTGTCGTTAGGAGCACCTAGACCAAAACAATATTTATAACTTCACAAACAACTCTACTACTAGTAAAGAGGCAAGTAAAGGTCGGATCCCAAGGGACGGGTATTGATATAGGATTTTCGATTTCAAGTAGTGGTGTCTAGGGGTGTCACAATTTGGGTTGAGATAAGAAGATCACTAAAATAAATAACAATAAAAATAAACAGGAAAGATGACTAAAATGAGATGTAAACAATTGATTAAAAGCACTAGGGTGTCATGGGTTCATAGGGGATTCATGGGAATTGATCATACAAACATATTCTCAAATTATAAGCAAGCAATTATTGTTGTGATAGGATCGAGTTGGTTTATATCTTACAATCCTAGGAAGGTTTGGGTCCCGGAGCCGAATCGATTAGATTGTACAACACCTACAAGTCGACTTAATCCTCCCTACTCAACTATATGCATGGTCTAATGAGACTCGGGTTGGTTTATGTCTTACAAGTCTCATTGAAAAGGTAAGTGATGGGTAAAAAATGCAAGGATTCATAGGCTCACATTTCATCAAACATAACATGTGCATAAGTTGAGATCACAACAAGCAAGCAAATAAATTATGTGAACATATTAGATTAAGCATGAATCATCCCCCATGTTAGTTTCCTCTAATTCCTCATTAACCCTAGTTAAGGAAAAAACTCACTCATTATCAAGTTTAACATGTAAACAAGGTTGTCAATCATATTAACAAAGCAAAACATGATGAACAAGTAAGAAAGATTAACAGTAATTAAAATAAGGAAAGAATAATAGAAGTACTTGATGATTGATGGAAGGTTGTCAATCTCCCAATAAACCCAAATAATCTTCAATTACCCAAAATAATAGATGAACAAAAGAGAAATTAAGGAAATGAGATTTGTAATAAGACTTGATTAAAAGTTGATTACAAGATTAAAGGGAGATTAGAATAATATAAACTACACTAAAGATTTATAAAAAGAACATGATAATCTAATTAGACTAATGGGGTATTTATAGTGGGGATTAGGTGCACAAATTAGGGTTACTAAGGGCTTAAATGACGATTAAGTCCTTGAGGAATCGCTCCTCTCAAGAAAAGATGCGGGTCTCCTTTTATTTAGTCTTTCAAAAATATGCGCATCTCAAATGGAGAAAGAAGAGGACGTGTTGCACTGGAGGACAATCTGATCATCCAAAAGGTCGGGACGAGCGAATTGTGGAGCTTCTGGACGAGCGGCCTGGCAGCTTGGACGAGCGGATTGTGGAGATTCTGGACGAGCATTCCGATAGGTGAGACGTTCGAATCCTAGTCCAGCGTGCCATTTCTTCTTGTCTTCTTTTCTTCTTCCAACAATCCTCCGGGATTTTGTCGGAGATGCAAGGATCTTCTTCATCATTGCCCATCTACTACATTATGTACAAAGGCCTTCTAGTCTTGTCTTCTCTTTGATGCTTGGTCATTAGATTCGATCAATTTAGCTCTATTTTGCCATGAAAATGCAAGGTTTGCACTCCTCTCCTACCAAGGAAACAAAACCTCAAAGAATATGCAAAACAAAGGACTAAAGATAGTAAATGACCCAAATATGCACTAAAAAGCATAGGAACGAGGCTAATTCGGGGACTAAATATGCTCAAATATTGATCACATCAAATATCCCCAAACCGAACCTTTGCTCGTCCCGAGTAAAGAGGTGACAAAAAATAGGAATCTTATTTAAACTAACCTACTCATATAGCCGATATGAGATAATTAGCGGGTCTCACTCCGCCTCTTCAACTCACAACAAGACAACCATGAGGTAGGATGCCTTCTTGCAAGGCAAGGTGGGTCTTGCCAAAATGGCGACACATCCAAGCATTAAAGCACACAAAATCAAGTAATGGATGCATCTACAAAAGAATAACCACTTTCCTCATTTAAGTGGCGGAAATTATCTAAAGGGGAAGTAATTCAAGGGTACACACTCCTTCATAGATATGGTTTCTTCAAACTACTAAGCCTAGAAGGATCCCAATAAATCACCTCCAAGTTGTGTCAAGCTAGGGTACCTTTGTCCTTAATCGTTAAATGCTTTTGTCAAGAATAGACTCCTTATGGTGTTAGAAACACTGGAGGATCGCGGAATTCCCCTTCTTGCCTAGACAAGAAGAAGGGTCGTCCCCTCTCTAGCATGCACAAAAGTGGATACGATGGAAAAGAGATCAATAGTATTTGAGTTTCATTTTGGGAGTTTGCATTAGTTGTTGTTTTTCCCCCCAATTTCTTGTGGCATTTGACATTTTGAGAACATTTTCTTTTTGCCATTTCTTTTGATGTTTGGCATTTCAATACTTGACAACTTTCAACTTTTGCATTTTCTTTTGAATATTTTCAAAGTCACCCCAATTAGTAACGAGGGTGCCTTATATTTGAAGCATAGGAGTTTTCATTTTTGTTACTCCTCTTTTCTTTTGATGCAATTGCAAACTTTTTTGACTTTTCATTTCATTTCTTGAACTCAAATTTGAACAATTTTTGTGCCCGTTCCCTTTGATGACAATATGTGGTAGAATATGGATGATAGATGGTTGCATGGTTTCAAGGGTCACCTTGGAATAAACGGTAGCCAAGGAGTTATCACACCACAAGGTACTCTTGACTAGGCCTTAATCCATGGGTCAAAGGATACTAGCATGACACATCCTAGGGTGTTTTACAAGTATTCTAACAAGCAAAGACTTAAGAAGAAAAAGCATCTACTAGGGCCTATATATACTTGTCAAACTTCCCAAATAGACGGTTTCGCAAAATTTTCCTAACATGCAATCTATGTGCCATGATGCAACTAACATATATACATCCTAATGCATATGCTTCTACCAACTAGTATGTCATATAAACTAAATGCAAGTCCTAAATTCACATTGTTTATACCGCATCAATCAAAATAAAGCCACATAGTCATTAACATAAAGAGGAAAAATGAGATTGGAAAGATCATACCATGCGGTCTTCAATATCCTCATGTCTCGGATGCGGCATAGTCAATCAATGTGAACAAGGATGAACAAACACAATATATACAAAACAATATATACAAGACTATACTACAAAGGAAATGAACTTGTTTTTGGATTTTCAATTTTTAAATTTTTGTGGATTTTTCGAAATTTTGGATTTTGTATAAAAGTCAAGTTAGAATTTCCCATCCCCACACTAGTATGGGCATTGTCCTCAATGGCCAATACGATAGGAAATTATGAAATGAGTATGCATGATTTCTAAACTAAATGCAAACTACACTAAACTACACTACATGATGCATGTGTTTTTGTTATGGCGGAGAGCATAATTTAAATTAGCTCCCAATGCATATGCATGGACTTCCCAAAACCAAAATAGACATTATTTCTAATGTCATGAATTTCGGGGGAGTTCATGCACATGGAATGCAATGTATGAAACTAAAGATTGTCATTTTGGATTTTACAAGTCGGGAACAATAATAATGAACACCTCAATGAAGCCAAGGTGTTAGTCCTCCAATGTTGCTAGGACTCCACAAAATGATCAAGATAAAATAAAAACAAGAGAAGTAGACAAACCATAAGGGAGGTGTAAGAATGTAGGGGCCTCCAAAGTTTGCTAATCCTCACCCATCGTATCATCATCATCATCATCATCTTCCTCTCTTGAGGCATCATCAACCTCCATAGATGTGGAACCATGTCCACTCTCACTTTCACTTGCTTGTTCTCCCTCACTTTCCTCTTCCTCTTCTTGGACTTCTTTTTCTTGAACCTCTTCTTCTTCTCCTTCTTGGTAACCACCCTCTTCAACAACCATCTCCTCTCCACCCGGTCTACCATCACTAGAAATGCTAGGAAAGAATACTTCCCTATCCGCCCAACTAGGCAAAGGACAAGACGGATCAAGAAGTCCTTGCCTAGCTAGAAGATGTAGGAGGGGCATATATTGGGCCTTGTAAGCATCCACTCTATCATTGTAAGCTTGCTTAGGAATTTCCCTCATGATTAGAGTCAAGTAATCATTTCCCACTTCGACATCTTTGGGTTTGAACTCGTGGTATTCAAATGGGTAAGTTGGGGTGATAATGGAGGAGGAGGGCTCGGCAATTTCGCCCCTTTATTGTTGAATGATAAACTCGGTCTCTTCAGAGAGTGGGAGGAGGTAGTTTTATCGGTGAACATTCAATCGGCAAATTTTGGAAGGCAAGGTGAAGGATCTAGCTTCATTTGTTAACCACCCATATTTGTTGTCAAGAGTGTCGTGCTTGGCCCACTTAAACTTGTGAATCATGGTGTCCATATCAATAAGATGGCCTCCTTTAACCGGCACATAAGTGTTGTTTTTGTTGAAATTCCGGTTGAAATGCTTAGCCAAATGGGTAACTAGTCCTCCATTGACAATAAAGGCGGTGCCTTCTTTGCCACAATCGACATTAAGCCATCGTTCAACCAAAAGTCTTAGAGCATTGTATGGCTTGGTAAATTCACTCCCAATGTTCAAGGTCGACTCAAGAAGAAAACAATCGAGTTTGGTAAGATGATTTGTGCCATTTCTTGCTATCAAAGTATTCCCAATGACCTTATGCCATACTCTAATGCCCGGATGGTGGACTAAGAGAGCACGAAAATCATGAAAGCGTATGAATTTCTTTCCGGAAATTGCCATCCAAAGAGGAGCGGGGTCATACTTGATAGGAATCTTTGTATATTTCGGGTTATCACTAAGGCCTAATATCTTACCCAATTCGCCATAAGTTACGCGTCTATCAACATTTTCAAGACGAAACTCGATGTTGGTTCGAGTCTCCACCCTTGTGACTTTCAAAGAACTTAAAAATTCCAAGGTGAGGGAGGGGTATGTCAATTCTTTCATTGTAAACAATTTACCCAATCCCATAGACTCAAAGAAGGTTTTGGTTTATTCAAGAACACCCAACTTTGACAATGCATCTTCACAAATAAACTTAGTAGGCATGATGGTTTTCTTAGCAAAGAGAATGAATTTCTCTCTATGGGAGTCGGAAGTGAAAATTACCTCCGGATAATTGGATAATTGTTCAATGACCGGAGTTGAAGTAGTAGCTTCCATAGGGGGATTTTGTTCTTGAACCTCCAACCTTGCCTCATGGACTACCAATGCCTTTGACAATTGTTTTGCTTGAAGAGCTAGTTGCCTTTTGGAAAGTGTCTTCTTTTGGGGTGCCTTGTTGCCTCCTTTAGTTCTTACCATTCTCCTTTGCTTGATTACACCAATGAAAGGTTGAAATCTTCAATTTTTAGTGATACCCAAATCGATTTAGGATGAAAGAATGTTGCTTTGTATCTTGAAAATCGACTCAAAGGTTTGAAGATTTTGGTGTTTGAATCACTTGTTCTTGCAAAAGGAGTGATTAATTTTTGTTGTGAGGGAGTTTGGATTTGATTTGGTTGAGGAATTTTGTTTTTGTTGATGGAGAGGATGAGGGTTTTGGGGTTTTTGGGTTTTGGGTAGTGTTTGTATGTTGAAGAAACGAGAATGAATGGGAGAAGAGGGTTTTAAAAAGACCCGTTACATTTGAAACTGCAGGGGAAGACGAGCGGACCAGGTATCGGGACGCTCAGATTCTTCAAAATTTGGCTCAGGAAAAGACGCCACAGGACGAACGTCTTTCTGGGTGGACGCTCGGATTCCTTTACAGTGAGAAATCCAAAAAAATTGCAGCAAAAAGACGAGCGTCTTTCTTGCAGGACGACCGTCCAGAATGAGACGAGCGGTTTCTCAGCTGAGACGCTCGGATTCATAGTCAGACCAGATTTTTGATTTCTGCGCTCTACCAGACGAGCGTCTGGTAACTTGGATGCTCAGGTTTCTTCAGGACGAGCGGATTGTCCATTTGGCCGCTCGGATTCTTCCTTGACCACACGGATTCAGGTCCATCAGTGGGTACTTCGTAACCCGTGTCATTTTCATTCTTCAATTCTCGTGTTCTTCATTGTAGGGGCACTACAAAGGCATGAATAGCCTAGGCAATTGCTATCCCCACACTAAGATAAAGCACTATACATAAATAAAATCATAAGTCCCTTCCTCACTTCCCTCAAAATGATGAATATTTTGATCAAGGCACAAAAATATAAATCCAAAAATGACAAAAATGCAATGTAATAATTGAAATGCAAGTTCGGGAGTTAGAATATTTTAAAATGGTGGTTTAGGGAGGACTCCACCAAACTCTCATTCCAATGTGAGATGTCAAGAGGGCATGTTCAAGGTGTTGTTGATGTTACTCAACACCTTGAAGAAGTAGTCGAAAGCTTGCTCATTATTATGATAAAGGTCCTTAATGTGACCATTATTTGAGCATATTTAGTCCCCGAATTAGCCTTATTCCCATGCTTTTTAGTGCATATTTGGGTCATTTATTGTCTTTAGTCCTTTGTTTTGCATATTCTTTGAGGTTTTGATCCCTTGGTAGGAAAGGAGTGCAAACCTTGTATTTTCATGGCAAAATGGAGCTAAATTGATTGAATTCAATGACCAAGCATCAAAGAGAAGACAAGACTAGAAGGCCTTTGTACATATTATAGTAGTTGGGCAATGATGAGAAAAGATCCTTGCATCTCCGATGAAATCCTCAAGGATTGTATGAAGAAAAAGGAAGAAAAGAGGAAAGGAAGAAGCTGACGGAGAATCCGAGCGGATTGCCCACAATCCGCCCGTCCAAGACAAACAATCCGAGCGTCTTCCTCAGAAGGACGCTCATCCAAAACCATCACAATCCGCCCGTCCACCCCACGAATCCGCTCGTCCAACAAGAAGACAATCCGCTCGTCCCGTGCCCTGGACGCTCGGATTGTGTGACAGCTATTTCGTCTTCTACTTGTTCTATGAAGGATGCGCATACCTCGGGAAAGACTAGCAAAAAAGAGACTCGCATATTTTTCTGAGAGGAGCGATTCCTCAAGGACTTAATCGTCATTTAAGCCCTTAGTAAACCCTAATTTGTGTACCTAATCCCCACTATAAATACCCCATTAGTCTTATTAGGTTATCATGTTCTTCTTATCAATTCCTAGTGTAGTTTATATCAATCAAATCTCTCTTTAATCTTGTAATCAACTTTTAATAAAGTCTTAATACAAATATCATTTCCTTAATCTCTCTTTTGTTCATCTTTCATTTTGGGTAATTGAAAATTATTTGGGTTATTATTGGGAGATTGACAACCTTCCAATCAATCATCAAGTACTTCTATTATTATTTGCTTTATTATTGGAATCATTAGTAGGTATAATCCTCTTAATCCCTTTTTAATTATTGTTAATTATCTTCATTTATTCATCATGTTTCACTTTGTTGGTATGATTGACAACCTTGCTAGCATGTTCAACATGATAATGAGTGAGTAGTTTCCTTAACTAGGGTTAATGGGTAATTAGGGGAAACCAACATGGGGGATGATTCATGCTTAATTTAATATGTTTTCATAGTTTATTTGCTTGCTTGTTCTGATCTCAACTCATGCACATGTTATGTTTGATGAAATGCGAGCCTATGAATCCTTGCATTTTTTACCCATCACCTATCTTTTCAATGAGACTTGTAAGACATAAACCAACTCGAGTCTCATTAGACCATGCATGTAGTTAAGTAGGGAAGATTAAGTAGACTTGTAGGAGTTGTACAATCTAATCGATTCGGCTCCGGGACCCAAACTTTCCTTGGATTGTAAGACATAAACCAACTCGATCCATCACAACAATAATTGCTTGCTTATAATTTGAGAATATGTTTGTATGATCAATTCCCATGAATCCCCTATGACCCCATGACACCCTAGTGCTTTTTATCAATTGTTTACACCCCTTTTCAATCATCTTGCTTGTTTACTTTCATTGCTATTTAGTTTAGTGATCTTCTATTCAAACCCCAAATTGTGACACCCCTAGACACCGCTAGTTGCAATTAAAACTCTCACTTCAATACCCGTCCCTTGGGATCCAACCTTTACTTGCCTCTTTACTAATTGTAGAGTTGTTTGTGGAGTTATAAATATTGTTTTGGTCTAGGTGCTCCTAACGACAAGTACCGAAAACTAAACCTCTCAAGTGAGTACGACCAAAAATGGCGCCGTTGCCGGGGACGGTGTTAACTTGATTTAGATTTTCTTAGATTGTTATTAGTTTTGTCTTTCTTTGCCTTGGGGAAGTAAAACTCCTCAAGGTTTGTTCTAATTTTTTTCGAGTTGTTTGATATTTTGCATGTCTAGAAGATCACAAGGTAACTTGTTACCCTTTGATCACGAAATTGAAAGGACTTTGACAAACAATAGAAGACTTGCTAGAAGAACTTGTTACCCACAATGCCTAAGTTTTCATCACATTCCGTACCAACCGAGGAGAACCTACCCAATGGTACTCCCACACTACAACACTTAACTGGAAATTTCATTGCCAAAACCGCATTTATCCAATTAGTCGAAAGAAGCCAATTTGGGGGGATGCCTAGTGAAGACCCTCACTCTCACATGGAGACTTTTTGTGACTATTGTGATGCGATTTCTCAAACCGGTGTAACTCAAGACCAAATTCGATGGGTCTTATTTCCTTTTTCTCTCATTGGCACCGCAAAACAATGGTTGAAAGGCCTTGATAAGGCTACTCTCGGAATTGACTCTAGGAAGAAGTTGGCTCTAGCTTTCTACAAAAGGTTCTACCCACTGGAAAAGACTAACATGCTAAGAGCTCAAATTACGGGCTTTAAGCAAAGAGATGAAGAATCCTTGTATGAAGCTTGGGAGCGATTCAAGGGAATTTGTCGCTCATGTCCTCATCATGGACTTAGCGAGTGGTTCTTGGTACAACAATTTTAGAATGGTCTTTATGAAGACTCAAGAAACATTCTCAATATGGGATCAAATGGTATGTTCACCGAACACTACTACAAAAGTAGACATAATGCAACATTTCGTGTGCAACACTTACGGTTTGTGTTGCAAGTTTTAGTTAATTAAGCAACGCTTTATTTAAAAATGTTGCATTTACTTACATAGGGCATCACTTTAAATTAAGTGTTGTAATGTATTACTATAAGTACAACGTTCTTATACAAGTGTTGCATTTTGTCGCAACACTTGAGCAACACTTATGTCACATAAGTATATATTGCCTCTAAAATTACATCGAATATTCTTATACACCCAACACCTGCGTATACTTTATATCTCACACATTCTTTATCACTCATTTCCCTCCCCACTCTAACCTATAACCCCTCTTTCACCGTTATTCTACTCCGCCACCACCAACACTCCATATAGAAGGGGACAGCTCGTCCTCGTCGTCGTCATTGCCCACTTCTATTATTCACCGGTTTTCTTATCTTCCATCCGCTATTACCCTTAACACGATAGGTTTCATTATTTCCCCTCTTTTTTCAGATCCAGGGTTTTCTACTGCCGTCGACGATGGCGGAAAAAGCTGATGTCCCGACGATGTTCAACACGGTCCTTTTCCCATTGAAAACTTCTGGTCCCTTTTTTCCCTTTTTTCCCTTTTATCGTCTAAGTTTTCTTTACTTTCCTTAAATATTTGCTTTATTTATTGTTGTTGCTTGTTGTATGCTTACTTGCTTGTTCATTTTGGTTACTGATTTTATTTATTAGTACATTAATAGTATCTTGTGCTTTATTATTTGATTGTGATTTGAAGAAATTGCTGAATTTTGGGGATGGTGAAACCCTAATTTTGATGAATTTGGGTTTGGCTTGGGGTGAACATTATATGGTATCCCATCTGCTTGTGAACTGCGAATCAGTTGCTTGATTTGTCTCATTTACCTTTTTCGATCTATTTTGTACTGTGATACTCTAAGAGTTCACCTGAATTAGATTTGTATTATTCCAGAACGATTATTCCAGATGGAGGAGGAAGTTCACCTGTATTATTTCTGAAGATTTTTCAGTTATCTTGTACTTGCGAGGAGCAAGTTTATTGTCCAAAGGTAATATGACGAAGCTTCTTTAATCTTAAGTTCATTTTTTAGTTATCTTGTACTCGTGGAAGTATCCTTCGGCTAAGGCAACCTTATGAGGTGAACCTAGATATACTCACTGCTAAAAGTTGGGGTTTATGCAAAAGTTGTCGAAGCAATTACTGTAAGTGGAGTATGCATGATACTTTGTTTGTTTACGATCGAATTTTATCGATTAAGGTATCATTGTATTGTATCAATCAACTTTAGTATCCAGGTAGTTAGTCTTGAGCACTTATGTTGGTAAGTTAAATTGTTGTAGATTCTTGATTGACATGGAAGTTACACAATGAAGGAGATAAACCGCCAATTGAACACGCACACGCCTGTTTATTGCTTGTTGTATGTGCTCTCTTTGCGCTCTGACAGTCTTTTTTTTTTTCATTTGGTGTAGAAGTTGTTTAACCAAATCACCCATAGAGGCATTGATTGACATGAAATTACAATTAATTCATGGATAACATGGGGTTAGAATTAGTACAGCGGTTACAAATAATGCCAATCTATTTGCTACTTTCTTTATTCGTTAGTCGTTATCGTTGTCTCGCCTGCCCTCGCTTTCTTTTTCTTTGGTCTTTCAGTAGTACGTATTGAACGATTTGAAACCTCTTTTCTTTGTCTTTCTTTGTCAATGTGTGGTTTTTAACTACTAAACTAAATACGGGCCTCACTTCCATAAGTGAATCCTGACTGATCTTCATTTTCAGTATCAAGAATTCTTGTTGGGAGAGGTTAAATAAATCAATATTTCTTACTGAAAGAGTTGCCTAAGTTTTAATTTCTAAAAAAGGCCAATTTCAGACTCTAGTATTTTGCATTTTGCTGCTATTGCTGACAAGTTATTAATTATACTCTCTTTTGTATATTTGTCTAGGTCTTTGGTACAGGACTTAGTGATATGGAGTATAAAGTGCAACTACTCAACAGGTACCTAATTTGGAGCTTTCATTTAACTTCATACTTGTTATATATTCTTCTTAGACCATCCTCAACCATGAGGATGAGGCTGCTCAAAATATTGAGGAAGAGAAGATGAGGAGCAAAAGTAGGCTTCAATCATGAAGATTAATACTCAAGTAGTTGAGGAATGTGAAACTCCTTAACATATCGCGAAAGAGGACGAGTAATGCATGTGGGCCATGATTCAGTTTTTTATTAATTTTCTATGACAAATTTTCTTATTTTGGCAGCCTTATACAAGAATAAATATCAATATGCTTTCTTTAATATTTATAGGTATGTAAAATAAGATAGAGAAATTATAAAATATAGTGGGATGAGTAGTAAGTATAAATTATGGATGGAAGAGTGTTTTTGTTATAAATTGAAAAGTTGAGGAATGATGAGGTGAATGAGTGAGATATGATATGAGAGAGTGGGATGAGGGAGAGAGTAAAGCATGGTTGGTGATGGTCTTAGTGTCTACCTTAGTCGATGTCATTTGTCGATTATAGACTAGTTTTTTCCATTTTGATGCTATTGCTGATAACTTATTAATTATACTCTGTTTTGTAAATTTGTCTATGTCTTTGGCACAGAACTTAATGATATGGAGTACAAAGTGCAACTACTCAACAGGTACCTAATCTTGAGCTTTCATTTAACTTCATACATGTTATATATTCTTCTTAGTGTATACCTTAGTCGATGTCATTTGTCGACTATAGACTAGTGGTGATATGTGGCTTTGTGAGCATGAGGCTACCAATTTAGGAGACTGATTGGTTCCTAATAAAATCAACAATCATGCCTCTTTCTTAGAACCACAATCTTCTTATGGCTACCTATTTAGGAGACTGAGGTCAACAACAGCTGCTGAGCCTAGACAGTTGCATCCTAGCTAGCCCCCTTCTGAGCGTAGACGATGAGTCGAAATTATACTTATGTTGGATCCGAGGCGAGCATAGTGTGTGCATCTATCATTCGTAAATCTAAATTCCTTATATCCATCTTAACTTATATCTTCTTTCTTAAGTTTGTGTACTTATTGTTGCCTCATGTTTTTGTGTCAACTTTCAGGTCAAGAAGTGCCATTGAACGAAGTTTGAATATGGCAAAATGAAGTGAAAGAGGTAGAGGCAGAAGTTGATGGTTGAATGTGCATATTGTCTGTCCACATGGTGCCGTCTTAGACATCCAGTAAATTTATACAGTATATTGGTTTCTATTTTTTTACAAGTTAGTTTTCTAAAGTAGTTTGACACGTTATTCATGGTAGATCTTGTTGTAATTGGCTTTGGATCTCGATTGATTGTATACAGATATTTTTTATTGATTATGGAATAATTTTGCATTGTCATCACGTGTACGACTAATATGGGTAACAGCGTAATATATATATTTTTTTTTTATAAAAAATAATAATTATAGACATTGGATTTTTGCAAAAATCTGATGTCTATCTTTTATAATAGACAACAGCTTTTTAAGATATCTGATGTCTATTTCTGAAATAGACATCAGACTTTTTTGAAAAACCGATGTCTAAAAGATATATAGACATCGGGTTTCCTAAAAATCCGATGTCCATTGATCAAATAGACATCAGACTTTAGTCCGATGTCTATTGTCTTATAATGGACATCACTCAACTCTACATCAGAGGCTAAGTCTGATGTCTATTAGTAAAAAACTCCGATGTCCCTTGATGTTTTTGTAGTAGTGGTTGCATTTGTTTGTTATAAGTGTTGCTTTTCAACATGAAAAGTATTGCATTAGTTCAGGAAGTGTTGCTATTTTTTCACATGAAGTGTTGCATTAGCAAATTAAAATGTTGCCTTTGAAATTGAAAAAAGCGTTGCATTAGCATAACATATGCAACACTTTATAAAAGTGTTGCTTTAGTTTGAAAAGTGTTGCATTAAGTGTTGCAATGAGCTAATGCAACAAGACTTTATGTAGCACTTCATTAAGTGTTGCATAAACTCTAAAGCAACATTTATACGACATTATGCAACAATAGCGAAGTGTTGCTACAGGATCACAATGTAGTAGTGGAAGTTGACGATAATCAAACTTGGAACAAGATTGAGGAAATGACGGTCCATAATTCACAATATAGTAGACCTCGCAAGGCTACTAGAGGAGGAAAGCATGAAGTGGACTCCATTACTCAATTGGGTGCTCAACTTAGTTCTCACATTGATACCATCAATTTGAAGTTCGAAAAAGCTATGGCTAAACTTGAAGAAGCCTCAAAATCACCAAAGCATCATGTTAATGCCATGACGGCATCTTCATTAATCCCAAACGGGATATGTGAGAATTGTGGAACTTTGGGACATGACCAAAGTGAATGTATGGGAACAAATGAACAAGTGAATGTTTTTCAAGCATACAAGAGTGGTACCCCTTATTCCAATTATTACAATGAAAACACCAAATTCCACCCAAATCTCTCATACAAAAGCCAAAATGTTCAAAACCCTCAACCAACATACACCCCACCTCCCATGAGGAACATCCTAGCCCACACCAAAATGTTCAAAAAGCGGTCCTCCAAATGCAAAAGAATCAACAAGAGTTTTTCACTCAAATGCAAAAGGATAGTCAAGCAAAAGAAATCACCATCAACAACATCCTAGCCCACACCAAAATGTTGGAAACCCAATTGACTCAACTAGCATCTTCAAGCTCACAAAGACAAAAGGGGAAATTACCACCTCAAAGTAATCCCCCAAGAAATGAAACGGTTAGTGCCATTCACTTGAGGAGTGGTACGAGGTATGAAGCGCCGAAGAAGCAAGTTGAGAATGAAGTTGTGGAAACTAGTGACAAAGAAGAAATTGTGCAAAACTCTAAGGATGGAGAACCATCAAAAGAAGAAGTTTCAAAGAAAAGTGAAGATAAGGCCAAGGAGAAGGAACCCATTGTGATTAGACTTCCTTTTCCAAGTCGTCAAGCTAAGCCCAAATTTGATGACCAACTTGGAAAATTTATGGAAATTGTGAAGAATTTGGAAGTCTCGATTCCTTCCACGGAATTAATCAATCACGTGCCGTCCTATGCAAAGTACATGAAGGACATCCTTACGAAAAAGAAGTCGATCCGGAAACTTGAAACTATCGCCTTCACTAAGGTGAGTAGTGCAATCCTTCAAGGGAGTTCACCTCCGAAACTTAAAGATCCGGGAAGCTTCTCAATACCGTGTACCATTGGCAACACCACGATCAGCAAAGCCCTATGTGATCTAGGGGCTAGTGTGAGTGTTATGCCGTATTCGGTGAGTAAAAGGTTAGGGATGGGAGAGCTTAAATGTACAAATATTACACTCCAAATGGCCGATAGATCGACGAAGACACCATTAGGGATATGGGAAGATGTTCCCGTAAGAGTTGGGAAATTTTTCATCCCGGTGGACTTTGTCATTGTTGACATGGAAGAAGACTCCAATATTCCAATCATTCTAGGTAGACCTTTCTTGCCCACCGCGGGTACGGTGATAGATGTGAAGTATGGAGAGCTTACTCTAGAGGTGGGAGATGAGACCATAACGTTCAATCTTGACAAGACCATGAGAGCTCCCCGTTTGCATGAACCATGTTTTATGGTTGATCATTATAACCGGAAGGATGATAGGAAGAAGTCGGAATTCCAATGGAAAAAGAAAGTGGATGATGCTCCATTCAAAGAGCAAGAGAATAGCAATAAAGAGAGCTTGAAAGGCTCACCCAATGATAAGTGAAGAGGATGGCCTCATTGGCCAAAACAAGAAAGAAGGAGAGTTGTCTCTATCAACTCAAGAGATTTTCAATGATCAAGTAGATGAAGTTTGTGGTCTTTGGGATAATGAGTTTGAAGGGATTTTCAATCCCTATATTGGTAATGCTATCGATCAAGACCAACATGAAGGACAACAAGTGCAAAGATCTATTGAGGATCTTTATCATGATAATGAACAAGCTTTTGACTACTTCTTCAAGGTGTTGAGTAACATCAACAACACCTTGAACATGCCCCCATGACATCTCACTAAAGATGAGAGTTTGGTGGAGTCCTCTCCAAACCACCATTTGTAAATATTTTTAACTTCCTAACTTGCCTTTTAATTCTTACATTGCATTTTTGTCATTTTTAGATTTTTTGTGCCTTGATCAAGATATTCATCATTTTTGAGAGAAATGGGGGAGGGACTAATGATTTTATTGATGTGTAGTGCTTTAACTTAGTGTGGGGATAGCAATTGCCCAGGCAATTCATGCCTTTGTAGTGCCCCTACAATGAAGAACACGGGATTTGAAGAATGAAAATGACACGGGATATGCAAGTGCACGGATGGACCTGAATCCGGGTAGACCAGGTGGAATCCGAGCGTATTCTGGGTAATCCGCTCGTCTTATAGGAATTCGAGCATCTGTGGAAGAATCCGTCCGTCCAAATGAGCTGCAAAATGAAAAATTTTGGTCTGTAAGAGAATCCGAGCGTCCAAGCTGAAAAGACGCTCGTCTTAAACTGGCCGCTCGACTTTGTGAAAAGACGCTCGTCTTTTTGCCAGTGCAGATTAAGGAAAGTTCCTGTAAGAGAATCCGCTCATCTTTAAGGGAATCTGCTCGTCCTGAAATGCGGAATCCGCTCGTCTTCACTGAAAGACGCTCGTCTTTAGGCGAGTTTTCCTGAAGCCAAATTGAGTAGAATCCGAGCCTCCCGACGGGAATCCGCCCGTCTTCCCCCTGCAGTTTTGAAATTTTCGGGTGTTTTAATACCCCTTCCCACATTCATTCATTCATTCAAACATTCAACCACTACCCCAAAAGCCCAAAACCCTCATCCTCTCCATCACCAAAAACAAAATTTCCTCAACCAAATTCAACAAAATCAAATTCAAACTTCCTTACAACAACAATTAATCACTCCTTTTTCAACAATAATCAATCCAAGCACCAAAATCTTCAACCTTTGAGTCGATTTTTGAAATACAAAGACAAATCCTTTCATCTTAAATCGATTTGGGTATAATTAGAAATTGAAGATTTGCAACCTTTTCTTGGTATAATCAACAATGGCAAGAACAAAAGTAGAAACAAAGGCACTCAAGGCAAAGACACTTTCGAAAAGGCAACAAAGCCTTCAAGCAAAGAAAGCTTCAATGGCTATGGTGGTTGCTAATGCAAACTTGGAAGTTCAACAACAACAAGATCCTCCCTTGAAAGCAACAACAACAACAACTCCGGAAATTTCTCAATTATCAAACTATCCGGAGGTAATTTTCATTTCCGACTCCCATAGGGATACATTTGCCAAGTATGCTAAGAAAGCCATTTTGCCCACCAAATTCATTTGTGAAAATGCCTTGAACAAATTGGGTGTCCTTGAACAAACAAAAGCCTTCTTTGAAGCCATGGGTTTGGGTAAATTGTTTACCACAAGAGAATTGACATACCCCTCCCTTACCTTGGAATTCTTAAGTTCATTGAAAGTGACTAAGGTAGAGACTAGAGAATACATCGAGTTTCGTCTTGCCAATGTGAATAGGCGCATCACCTTTGATGTTTTGAGTAAGGTATTAGGCTTTAGTGATAAACCATATTATCACAAGATGCCCGAAAAGTATGACCCCGCCCCTCTTTGGGAGGCGATTTCCGGGAAGAAATGTTTGAGCTTTCATGCTTGTCGCGCTCTATTAGTCCACCATCCGGGCATTAGAGTGTGGCACAAGGTCATCGGGAATACTATAATTGCAAGAAAAGGCACTAATCACTTCACCAAGCTCGATTGTGTTCTACTTGAGTTGGCCTTAAATGTCGGAAGGGAATTCACTAAGCCTTATAATTCTCTAAGGCTTTTGATGGAAAGATGGCTTAATGTTGATTGTGGTAAGGAAGGCACCGCTCATATTGTAAATGGAGGTCTAGTTACTCTCTTGGCCAAGCACTTTGACGCAAATTTCAACAAGGATAAAAACTATGTGGCGATCAAAGGGGGTCATCTCATTGACATGGACGCCATGATTTACAAGTACAAGTGGGTCAAGCATAACTCTCTTGACACCAACTATGGGTGGCTAACCAATGATGCTAGATCTTTCACTTTGCCTTCCAAGATATGCTGATTAAGTGCTCATCGAACAAACTACCTTCTTCCACTCTCAAAGGACGCCGAGTACATCATCCGTCAACAAAGGGGCGAGATTGAAGAGCCCTCCTCCTCCATTGTCACACCACTCTACCCATTCAAATATCAAGAGTTCAAACCCAAAGATGTTGAAGTGGGCAATGACTACATGACTCTACTCATGCAAGAGATGCACAAACAAGCTTATAATGATCGAGTAGATGCATACTTAGCCCAATATCCACCCCTCCTTCATTTAGCTAGGCAAGGACTACTTGATCCATCATGATCTTTTCCTAGTTGGGCGGATAGGGACGTCTTCTTTCCAAGAACATCTAGTGGTGAAAGACCGGGTGAAGATGAGAATGTCGATGATGCGATTGTTGATGATGAGGGTGTTGATGAAGAGGTAGATGAAGAAGAAGAGGCTAATGAAGATGATGAAGGGAGTGAGCAAGATCAAGGAAGTGAAGATGAGAGTGGAGATGATTCCAATTCCATGGAGGAAAATGATGACAATGATGATATGGTGGAGGACTAGCAAACTTTGGAGGCTCCTACCCTCTTGAGGTTTGTCTACTTCTTTCTTTGTTTTCTTTATTTTTATCTTGATCATAGTTTGGAAAGTCCTAGCAACATGAGGACTAACACCTCGGCCCCATTGAGGTGTTCTTATTATTGTTCCCACATGAAAAATCCAAAATGATAACATATAGTTTCATGCATTGCATCTTGTGTGCATGAAATACCCCAAAATTTAAGACATTAGAAATAATGTCTATCTCGGTTTGGGGAAGTACATGCATACGCAACGGGAGGTAATCTAAATTACGCTCTCCGACATAAACAAAAACCCATTCATCATGTAGTGTAGCTTAGTATAGCTTGCATTTAGTATAGAAATCATGCATCATGCTTGCATAATTTCCTATCATATTGGCCATTGAGGACAAAGCCCATATTAGTGTGGGGATAGGAAATTCTAACTTAACTTTTATTCAAAAATCCAAAAAAATCAAAAATTTCGAAAAAATCAAAAAAATTGAAAAATTGAAAAACCAAAAACAAGTTAATTTCCTTTGTAGTGTAGACTTGTATATATTGTTGTATATATTGTGTTTGTTCTATCCTTGTTCACATTGATCGACTACGCCACATCCGAGACATGAGGATATTGAAGACCGCATGGTATGATCTTTCCAATCTCTTTTTTCCTCTTTATGTTAATGACTATGTGGCTTTATTTTGATTGATACGGTAAAAACAATGTGAATTTAGGACTTGCATTTATATTATTTGGCATATTAGTTGGTAGAATCATATGCATTAGGATGTATATATGTTAGTTGCATCATGGCATGTAGTTGCATGTTAGAAAACTTTGGTGAAACCGTCTACTTGGGAAGCTTGACAAGTGTACATAGGCCCTAGTAGATGCCTTTTGTTCTTAAGACTTTGCTTGTTAGAATACTTGTAAAACACCCTAGGATGTGTCATGCTAGTATCCTTTGACCCATGGATTAAGGCCTAGTCAAGAGAACCTTGTGGTGTGATAACTCCTTGGCTACCGTTTATTCCAAGGTGACCCTAAAACCATGCAACCATCATTCATCCATGTTCTACCACATTTTGTCATCAAAGGGAATGGGCACAAAAAGAAATTGTTCAAAAATTTGAGTTCAAGAAATGAAATGAAAAGTCAAAAAGTTTGCAAAATGCATCAAAAGAAAAGAGGAGCAAAAATAGAACTCATATGCTTAAAATATAAGCCACCCTCACTACATATGGGGTGACTTTGAAAATGTTCAAAAGAAAAATGAAAAAAGTTGAAAAGTTGTCAAGTATTGAATTGCCAAAAATCAAAAGAAATGACAAAAAAAAAGTGTTCTCTAATGTTATATGCCACAAGAAATCGGGGGGAAAAACAAAAACAAAAGCAAAATCCCAAATGAAACTCAAATACTATCGATCCCTTTATCCATCATATCCATTTTTGTGCATGGTAGAGAGGGGACGACCCTTCTTCTTGTCTAGGCAAGAGGGGGAATTCCGCGATCCTCCAGTGTTTCTAACACCATAGGGAGTCTATTCTTGACGAAAGCATATAACGATTGAGGACAAAGGTACCCTAGCTTGACACAATTTGGAGGTGATTTATTGGTATCCTTCTAGGCTTAGTAGTTTGAAGAAATTGCATCTATGAAGGAGTGTGTACCCTTGAATTGCTTCCCTTGTAGATAATTTCCGCCACTTAGATGAGGAAAGGGGCTATTCTTTTGTAGATGCATCCATTACTTGTTTTATGTGCTTAATGTTTGGATGTGTCGCCATTTTGGCAAGACCCACCTTGCCTTGCAAGAAGGCATCCTACCTCATGGTTGTCTTGTTGTGAGTTGAAGGGGCGGAGTGAGACCCGCTAATTGTCTCATATCGGCTATGCTATTAGGTTAGTTTAAATAACGGTCCTAGTCTTTGTCACTTCTTTACTCGGGACGAGCAAATGTTTGGTTTGGGGATATTTGATGTGACCATTATTTGAGCATATTTAGTCCCCGAATTAGCCTTGTACCCATGCTTTTTAGTGCATATTTGGGTCATTTATTGTCTTTAGTCCTTTGTTTTGCATATTCTTTGAGGTTTTGATCCCTTGGTAGGAAAGGAGTGCAAACCTTGCATTTTCATGGCAAAATGGAGCTAAATTGATTGAATTCAATGACCAAGCATCAAAGAGAAGACAAGACTAGAAGGCCTTTGTACATATTATAGTAGTTGGGCAATGATGAGAAAAGATCCTTGCATCTCCGATGAAATCCTCAAGGATTGTTTGAAGAAAAAGGAAGAAAAGAGGAAAGGAAGAAGCTGACGGAGAATCCGAGCGGATTGCCCACAATCCGCCCGTCCAAGACAAACAATCTGAGCGTCTTCCTCAGAAGGACGCTCGTCCAAAACCACCACAATCCGCCCGTCCACCCCACGAATTCGCTCGTCCAACAAGAAGACAATCCGCTTGTCCCGTGCCCTGGACGCTCGATTGTGAGACAGCTATTTCGTCGTCTACTTGTTCTATGAAGGATGCGCATACCTCGGGAAAGACTATCAAAAAGGAGACTCGCATATTTTTCTGAGAGGAGCGATTCTTCAAGGACTTAATCGTCATTTAAGCCCTTAGTAAACCCTAATTTGTGTACCTAATCCCCACTATAAATACCCCATTAGTCTATTTAGAGTATCATGTTCTTCTTATCAATTCCTAGTGTAGTTTATATCAATCAAATCTCTATTTAATCTTGTAATCAACTTTTAATAAAGTCTTAATACAAATTTCATTTCCTTAATCTCTCTTTTGTTCATCTTTCATTTTGGGTAATTGAAGATTATTTGGGTTATTATTGGGAGATTGACAACCTTCCAATCAATCATCAAGTACTTCTATTATTCTTTGCTTTATTATTGGAATCATTAGTAGGTATAATCCTCTTAATCCCTTTTTAATTATTGTAAATTATCTTCATTTATTCATCATGTTTCACTTTGTTGATATGATTGACAACCTTGCTAGCATGTTCAACATGATAATGAGTGAGTAGTTTCCTTAACTAGGGTTAATGGGTAATTAGGGGAAACCAACATGGGGGATGATTCATGCTTAATTTAATATATTTTCATAGTTTATTTGCTTGCTTGTTGTGATCTCAACTCATGCACATGTTATGTTTGATGAAATGCGAGCCTATGAATCCTTGCATTTTTTACCCATCACCTATCTTTTCAATGAGACTTGTAAGACATAAACCAACTCGAGTCTCATTAGACCATGCATGTAGTTGAGTAGGGAAGATTAAGTCGACTTGTAGGTGTTGTACAATCTAATCGATTCGGCTCCGGGACCCAAACTTTTCTAGGATTGTAAGACATAAACCAACTCGATCCATCACAACAATAATTGCTTACTTATAATTTGAGAATATGTTTGTATGATCAATTCCCATGAATCCCCTATGACCGCGTGACACCCTAGTGCCTTTTATCAATTGTTTACACCCCTTTTCAATCATCTTGCTTGTTTACTTTCATTGCTATTTTGGTTTAGTGATCTTCTATTCAAACCCCAAATTGTGACACCCCTAGACACCGCTAGTTGCAATTGAAAATCTCACTTCAATACCCGTCCCTTGAGATCCGACCTTTACTTGCCTCTTTACTAATTGTAGAGTTGTTTGTGGAGTTATAAATATTGTTTTGGTCTAGGTGCTCCTAACGACAAGTACCGAAAACTAAACCTCTCAAGTGAGTACGACCAGTCCTCAATAGATCTTTGCACTCATCATCCCAAAGACCGCAAACTTCGTCTACTTGATCACTAAAAATGTCTTGAGTTGATAAAGACAACTCTCCTTCATTCTTGTCTTGGCCAATGGGGCCATCTTCTTCACTTGTCATGGGTGAGCTTTTAAAGCTCTCATTGTTGCTATTTCCTTATTCTTTTGATGGAGCATCATCCACTTTCTTTTTCCATTGAAATTCCAACTTCTTCCTATCATCCTTCCGGCTATAGTGATCAACCATAAAACATGGTTCATACAATCGGGGAGCTCTCATGGTCTTGTTAAGATTGAAAGTGATGGTTTCTTCTCCCACTTCAAGGGTGAGCTCTCCATGCTTCACATCGATCACCGCTCCCGCGGTGTACAAGAAAGGTCTTCCTAAGATAATAGGAATGTTGGAGTCTTCTTCCATGTCAACAATAACGAAATCCACCGGGATGAAGAATTTTCCAATTCTCACGGGAACATCTTCCCATAACCCTAAAGGTGTCTTCGTCGATCTATCCGCCATTTGAAGCATGATGTTGGTACATTTGAGTTCTCCCATTCCTAGCCTCTTGCTAACCGAATATGGCATAACACTAAAACTTGCCCCAAGGTCACATAAAGCTTTGTTGATTGTAGTGTCACCAATAGTGCACGGAATGGAGAAACTTCCAGGATCCTTGAGTTTTGGAGGTGAACTCCCTTGAAGGATGGCACTACTCACCTTAGTGAAGGCGATAGTCTCAAGCTTCCAGATTGATTTCTTCTTCGTAAGGATGTCCATCATGTACTTTGCATAGGCCGGAACGTAATTGATCAATTCCGTGAAAGGAATCGAGACTTCTAAATTCTTCACAATCTCCATAAATTTTCCAAGTTGGTCATCAAACTTAGGCTTAGCCTGACGACTCGGGAATGGAAGTCTAATCACGATGGGCTCCTTTTCTTTGGCCTTTTCTTCACTTTTCTTTGAAACTTCTTGATTTGTGGGTTCTTCTTCCTTAGAGTTTTGCACAACTCTTTCCTTGTCACTAGCCTCTACAACTTCATCCTCAACTTGCTTCTTTGGCCCTTCATATCTTATACCACTCCTCAAGTGGATGGCACTAACCGTTTCATGTCTTGGGGGATTACTTTGAGGTGGTAATTGCCCCTTTTGTCTTTTAGAGCTTGAAGATGCTAGTTGGGTCATTTGAGTTTCCAACATTTTTGTGTGGGCTAGGATGTTGTTGATGGTGATGTATTTTGCTTGGCTATCTTTTTGCATTTGAGTGAAAAATTCTTGTTGATTCTTTTGCATTTGGAGGACCGCTTTTTGAACATCAAAACCTTGGTCATTTTGTTGATTGTATGGAGTTTGATTTTGATAACCTTGGTTTTGGTTGTAAAAGGGTCTTTGATTTTGGTTTCTCATGGGAGGTGGGGTGTATGTTGGTTGAGGGTTTTGAACATTTTGGCTTATGTATGAGAGATTTGGATGGAATTTGGTGTTTTCATTGTAATAGTTGGAATAAGGGGTACCACTTTTGTATACTTGAAAAGCATTCACTTGCTCATTTGTTCCCCTACATTCACTTTGGTCATGTCCCAAAGTTCCACAATTCTCACATATCCTACATGGGATTGATGAAGATGCCACCATGGCTTTAACATGTTGCTTTGGTGATTTTGCGGCTTCTTCAAGCTTAGCCATAGCCTTTTCAAACTTCAAGTTGATGGTATCAATATGAGCACTAAGTTGAGCACCCAATTGAGTAATAGAGTCCACTTCATGCTTTCCTCCTCTAGTAGCCTTCCATTGCGAGGTCTACTATATTGTGAATTATGGACCGCCATTTCCTCAATCTTGTTCCAAGTTTGATTATCGTCAACTTCGGTGAACATACCATTTGATCCCATGTTGAGAATGTTTCTTGAGTCTTCATAGAGACCATTCCAAAATTGTTGTACCAAGAACCACTCGCTAAGTCCATGATGAGGACATGAGCGACATGTTCCTTTGAATCGCTCCCAAGCTTCATACAAAGATTTTTCGTCCCTTTGCTTAAAACCCGTGATTTGGGCTCTTAGCATGTTAGTCTTTTCCGGAGGGTAGAATTTTTTGTAGAAAGCTAGAGCCAACTTCTTCCAAGAGTCAATTCCAAGAGTAGCCTTATCAAGGCTCTTCAACCATTGTTTCGCGGTACCAATTAGAGAAAAAGGAAATAAGACCCATCGAATTTGGTCTTGAGTCACTCCGGTTTGTGAAATCTCATCACAATAGTCACAAAAAGTCTCCATGTGAGAATGAGGGTCTTCACTAGGCATCCCCCCGAATTGGCATCTTTCGACTAATTGGATAAATGTGGATTTTGCAATAAAATTTCCGGTTAAGTGTTTTGGTGTGGGAGTAACATTGGGTAGGTTCTCCTCGGTTGGTACGGAATGTGATGAAAACTTAGGCATTGTGGGTTGATTGTGTGGTTGATTTTGTGGTGGGTTCTCCTCACCTTCTCTTGCAAAAGGGTTGATGAACTCAATAGTATTTGGTTGAATATCTACAACCTCACCAATACCTCTCAAAGTGTTTCTAGCAAGTCTTCTATTGGTTGTCAAAGTCCTTTCAATTTCGTGATCAATGGGTAACAAGTTACCTTGTGATCTTCTAGACATGCAAAATATCAAACAACTCGAAAACAATTAGAACAAACCTTGAGGAGTTTTACTTCCCCAAGGCAAAGAAAGACACAACCAATAACAATCAAAGAAAATCAAATCAAGTTAACACCGTCCCTGGCAACGACACCATTTTTGGTCGGTCCGCTTTGAGCTTAGATTTCGGTTACTTGTCGTTAGGAGCACCTAGACCAAAACAATATTTATAACTTCACAAACAACTCTAATACTAGTAAAGAGGCAAGTAAATGTCGGATCCCAAGGGACGGGTATTGATGTAGGATTTTCGATTGCATGTAGTGGTGTCTAGGGGTGTCACAATTTGGGTTGAGATAAGAAGATCACTAAACTAAATAACAACAAAAGGAAACAAGCAAGATGACTAAAATAAGATGTAAACAATTGATTAAAAGCACTAGGGTATCATGGGTTCATAGGGGATTCATGGGATTTGATCATACAAACATATTCTCAAATTATAAACAAGCAATTATTGTTGTGATATGATCGAGTTGGTTTATATCTTACAATCCTAGGAAGGTTTGGGTCCCGGAGCCGAATCGATTAGATTGTACAACACCTACAAGTCGACTTAATCCTCCCTACTCAACTATATAATTGGTCTAATGAGACTCGAGTTGGTTTATGTCTTACAAGTCTCATTGAAAAGGTAAGTGATGGGTAAAAAATGCAAGGATTCATAGGCTCGCATTTCATCAAACATAACATGTGCATAAGTTGAGATCACAACAAGCAAGCAAATAAATTATGTGAACATATTAGATTAAGCATGAATCATCCCCCATGTTGGTTTCCTCTAATTCCCCATTAACCCTAGTTAAGGAAACTACTCACTCATTATCAAGTTTAACATGTTAACAAGGTTGTCAATCATATTAACAAAGCAAAACATTATGAACAAGTAAGAAAGATTAACAATAATTAAAACAAGGATTAAGAGAATTATACCTAATGATGATTCCAAAATAATAAGCAAAGAATAATAGAAGTACTTGATGATTGATGGAAGGTTGTCAATCTCCAAATTAACCCAAATAATCTTCAATTACCCAAAATAAAAGATGAACAATAGAGAAATTAAGGAAATGAGATTTGTATTAAGACTTGATCAAAAGTTGATTACAAGATTAAAGGGAGATTAGAATAATATAAACTACACTAAAGATTGAGAAGAAGAACATGATAATCTAATTAGACTAATGGGGTATTTATAGTGGGGATTAGGTGCACAAATTAGGGTTACTAAGGGCTTAAATGACGATTAAGTCCTTGAGGAATCACTCCTCTCAAGAAAAGATGTGGGTCTCCTTTTAGCTAGTCTTTCAAAAATATGCCCATCTCGAATGGAGAAAGAAGAGGACGTGTTGCACTGGAGGACAATCCGAGCGTCCAAAAGGTCGGGACGAGTGGATTGTGGAGCTTCTGGACGAGCGGCCTGGCAGCTTGGACGAGCGGATTGTGGAGCTTCTGGACGAGCGTCCCGATAGGTGAGACGCTCGGATCCTAGTCCTGCGTGCCATTTCTTCTTGTCTTCTTTTCTTCTTCCAACAATCCTCCGGGATTTTGTCGGAGATGCAAGGATCTTCTTCATCATTGCCCATCTACTACATTATGTACAAAGGCCTTCTAGTCTTGTCTTCTCTTTGATGCTTGGTCATTAGATTCGATCAATTTAGCTCTATTTTGCCATGAAAATGCAAGGTTTTCACTCCTCTCCTACCAAGGAAACAAAACCTCAAAGAATATGCAAGACAAAGGACTAAAGATAGTAAATGACCCAAATATGCACTAAAAAGCATAGGAACGAGGCTAATTCGGGGACTAAATATGCTCAAATATTGATCACATCAGTGAACATATTAGATTAAGCATGAATCATTCCCCATGTTGGTTTCCCCTAATTGCCCATTAACCCTAGCTAAGGAAACTACTCACTCATGATCAAGTTTAACATGCTAACAAGGTTGTCAATCACATTAACAAGGCAAAACATGATGAATGAATGAAAGTGATTAACAATAATTAAAGCAAGGATTAAGAGAATTATACCTATGGAGATTCCAAAATAATAATTTAAAGAATAATAGAAGTACTTGATGATTGATGGAAGGTTGTCAATCTCCCAATAAACCCAAATGATCTTCTAATTACCCAAAATAAATGATGAACAATAGAGAATTTAAGGAAAGATTAAGTATTGAGATTTGTATTAAGACTAAATTAAGAGTTGATTACAAGATTAAAGAATGATTACTAATTGATTAGAACTTGATTACTAGATGATTAAGAGAGCATGCTAATCTAAGTAGTACAATGGGGTATTTATACTAAAGATTAGGTACATAAATTAGGGTTACTAAGGGCTTAAATGACTATTAAGTCCTTAGGAAAAGTTGAGGAAATTCTCCTCTCGAAGGAAATGAGCATCTCCGTTTTGCTAGTCTTGCCATGACCCAAGCGACTTGAAAACAGGCACGGGCTCTCTGGGGTACGATCCGAGCAGATTGTCAAGGGAGACGCTCTGATCTTCTTGCTTCAGGACGAGCGTCTTGGTCACAGGACGCTCGGATGTTGGTGGGGAGACGCTCGGATCCTCTGTGATCCGCTCGGATTCCTTGGCAGACAACATTTCTTCTTTTCTTCCTTCATAATCCGCGAGGATCAATCCGGGGATGCAAGGATCCTTTCGTCATTGCCCGTTTCACTTTATTATCTACATAGGCCTTCTAGTATCGTCTTCCCTTTGATGCTTGGTCATTAGATGCGATCAATTTAGCTCCAGTTCGTCATGTAAATGCAAGGTTAGCACTCCTCTCCTACCAAGGAAACAAAACCTCAAAGAATATGCAAAATGGGGAACTAAAGATAGTAAATGACCCAATTATGCACTATAAAGCATAGGAACGAGGCAAATTCGGGGACTAAATGTGCTCAAATATGAGTCACATCAGGTTGCAAGACCCTCAGGGACACGTGCATCCTGGCTTGATGAATGCCCGGGTTTGTGAGAAGACCCGCTCGATCCGAGAATTGGGACGCCCGGATCCTGGCTTGAGACGTTCGTGCTGAGCTCGGGACACCGGATCCTGGGACAGGGTTTCTTCTCCTTTTCTTAACTTCCTAACAATCCGTGGGGACTGTCTTGGGACCGTGGGGATCTTTCATCATTGCCCAATTCACTTGTTTTATTTTCTTAGGCCTTTAGTCTTGGTTTCCTCTTCGATGCTTGGTTATTAGATGCGATCCATTTAGCTCCATTTTGCTCCATAAATGCAAGGCTAGCCATCCTCTCCTACCAAAAACACAAAACCTCAAAGAATATGAAAAATGGGGAACTAAAGATAAGAAATGACCCTAATAATCGCTAGAAAGCATGGGAACCAGGTTAATTCGGGGACTAAAGGTGCACAAATATGAGGTACATAAAATATCCCCAAACTGAACCTTTGCTCGTCCCGAGTAAAGAGGTGACTAAAACTATGACCTTTATTTAAACTAGTCTACTAATATAGCCGATGTGAGATAATTAGCGGGTCTCACTCCGCCCCTTCAACTCACAACAAGACATCCATGAGGTAAGATGCCTTCTTGCAAGGCAAGGTGGGGCTTGCCAAAATGGCGATACATCCAAGCATTAAGCACACAAAAACAAGTACTGGATGCATCTACAAAAGAATAGCCACTTTCCTCATCTAAGTGGCGGAAATTATCTAAGAGGGAAGCAATCTAAGGGTACACACTCCATTATAGAAATGGTTTCTTCAAGTTACTAAGCCTAGGAGGATACCAACAAATCACCTCCAAGTTGTGTTAAGCTAGGGTACCTTTGTCCATAATTGCTAAATGCTTTTGTCAAGAGTAGACTCCCTTTGGTGTTAGAAACACTGTAGGATCGCGGAATTCTCTTTCTTGCCTAGACAAGAAGAAGGGTCGTCCCCTCTCCAGCATGCACAAAGGTGGAATCAAATGGATAAAAGGAATCAATATGACTTTGTGTTTCATAATAGTAGTTTGTTTTTGATTTGTTATTCCCCCCAATTTCTTATGATATTTGACTTTTGAGGGCATTTCTTTGCCATTTCTTTGATGTTTGGCATCTTGATACTTGGCAAATTTTCAATTTTTGCATTACTTGAACATTTTCAAAGTCACCCTAATTTGTAACGAGGGTGCTTTTATTGAAGCATAGGAGTTCTCATTTTGATTTTCATTTTGATGCTTGAACTCAAATTGAAGATTTTTGTGCCCATTGCCTTTTTGTGTTGGCAAAACGTGATGATAGAAGTGGAAGATGGTTGCATGCTTTCAAGGGTCACCTTGAAATGAACGGTAGTCAAGGAGTCATTACACCACAAGGTGCTCTTGACTAGGCCTTAGTCCATGGGTCAAAGGATACTAGCATGACACATCATAGGGTGTTTTGGAGGTATTCTAATGAGCAAAGTCTCAAGAAGAAAAAGTATCTACAAGAGCCTTATATACACTTATCAAGCTTCCCAAATAGATGTTTTCACAAAATTTTCCTAAAATGCAACTACATGCCATGATGTAACTAGTATATATACAATCTAATGCAAATGCTTCTATCAACTAGTATGCCATATAAACTAAATGCAAGATCTTAACAACACATTGGTTTGTACCGCATCAACCAAAATAAAGCCACATTGTCATTAACATATAAAAGGAGTAAGGAGATTTGGAAAGAACATACCATGTGGTCTTGTATTTCCTTCATGCCTCGAATGTGGCGTAGTCGATCCAATGTGATATGAGTGACAAACAAACACAAATATATATAAAATATACAATTCCATCACTACTACAGATACAGGCTATAACAACGGATAAAAACCTTTGTAAAAACAAAAAGCGGACGTTGTTAAAGCGGCCGTTGTAGAAGGTATTTACAACTGTTTGGTTATTTAATGAAACCGTTGTCTAAAGTATTCACCACGGTTAAAAGCCGTTGTTGTTGGGTGTTCTCCGTTGTGGAAAGTGTTTCAAAAATTTGGAGGGAACTATATAACAACGGTTGTCATATGTATAACCGTTGTTGTAACTTTCCCTCCAAAATTGTGAAGTCTTTTGACAACGGGTTTATGCTACATACCCGTTGTTGAAATTGTTAGTAACAACGGTTCTTAGTTTAAAAACCGTTGTTGTAACTTTACCTTCAAAATTGTGAAGACTTTTAACAACGGTTCTTCGTTTAAAACCTGTTGTTGAATATTATGCGCGGGTATTTGTGAAAGTCATTCACAACGGTGTTATTTTTATTAACCGTTGTGAAAGGTCTTCACAACGGTTTTTTTTTAGTAACCGTTTTTATTACGAACTCCTAATGTTTTGAAAAATTAAATTTGTTTCATGCCATTCAAAAACCTGCATATATCAATGACACCATATACCAAAGACCAAAGATAAATCACAGCTGGGTTCATCAGAACTCAATAGATTCAATTCAACCACAACAACAGCATCATATATATATATATATATATACTTACAAGGAGTTGAATTTACATGAACTAATCATTCCCTAACTTCAACAAAAAATTTACTAATAAGTTGATCTAAACTCTGAGTATCATGCATTTTCTAAGACGTAGTTGCCCAACATGTCCCTTACCTCGTCTATATCTATACTTGAGTACTCCTCAATCTGTTGTGACGGGTTGATTACATACTGCGGAAAAAACAAAGAGAAGACATTATTGTAACAACATCAATTACTGCATAGCAACATCATGGTATATATAGCAGCAAGCAAGACAACATTAGCTCTAATTTAAAAAAATTAATAAACACATTATTAAATTACTAACCTTTTCTGGAATAATGATATATCTTCGCCGAATAATCTCCAACATGAACCGACAAGCGTAGTATCCACATTGTATGCTATCCGGCTGGCGAGGGACCTATTATTACATAAAAAAAAAACAGACGAGAGAAGGCTCACATCAGAATCTTGAACTTTAGGTATTGTATTAGTATTAAACACAGATTTTTGCACTTAATGTTATTGTATTTGAGCACGTACCCCAGTTATCGTAATAAAATCAGGGCCAACATCATAATCTTTCGTGGGTTGATCCTGCTCGTTTGCTCTTCTCTTCTCAAAGGCCCTTTTTTTTAAAAACAAAAAAGGAGGCAGAAACTCATTTTTTTAGGGGCAAAAATGAGCTTTTTTCTATAAATAAAAATTGAAACTTAATGTTATTATAAATAAATCAGTATTATAAACTTACTTATTAATCAAGCGCTTAAAAGTCTCGCTTGGTTGATGATGTAAAGAGTCCAACCAGAAAACTTTATTCCTTGTCGGCATGATGGCTGCTAGCACCCAATGAGTCCTACATCAAGAGACATCATCATTATTAACAAGTACATATATTAGTTATGAAAATGCAATTGTAGGGGGAAACGTAATATTAATTTGTTTATTACCCTTTTTCATTATAAGCGCCAAAAATCAGCTTCTTGGTTGTCGCCAATTGCTAAGCAATATAATCTACCCGTTCTTCGAACGAGAAATCCGCAATAAATAAAGATAAAACATAGGGGCACAGGAATCCGTATTGATCAGATGGAATATTCTTCTCGAGGATCACTCTCAATTTCAATATCCTACATTATTACGGTATTAATTCCGGTATTTAAAACACTATCTAGTAGTCAGAATATTAGAATATGAAATTATTTATTAAGAAACTTACTTCATCCAAACAAATACGTGTTGGATATCAATCTGGTCTAGGCCAGCCCAAATGGCTAGCATATCCCATGATAGATGTGCTTGGCGCTCAACCCCTAGAATATCCTCCTCGAGCGGAATAACTATCACTTGCTCGGTGGCTATGCGATGGCCAGCCTCCTCATGCAGTTTCCTCATCGTCACCGTTCTTACTTTTTGCATGTAATCCTTCCCTTTATATTGTGTGGAGTTTAAACTCCTAACTTCTTTCAGGTCCGGGAAAGAATGAGTCTTTGATTTTGTGCTACTACCACCAGCCTACACATGTAGTAGATAATTAAAATAATAAAAAATCCAAAGGTAACATATCCTAGTTGGAGTAATAAAAATAAAAGCGTACTTAATTAAATACCTCGTCAACCTACTCTTTCAATGATGAGGTAGTAGTAGCAGGTAAGACTGGGGACTTAGGCTTATCAGTCTTTTTTGTCCCCTACACAAAATTACCATGCTTTTTATAAATACAGACAAAATATAAATAAAGGGAGCGAGGTTTTTAAAAAAATGGAGAAGTTAATTAAATACCTCATCAAGTTGTTGTCTCGACGAGGTCGTTGGCATGTCTGTGGACTTAGGCTTATCCGCCAAAGCCGGCTTTTTTATTCCCTACAAAAAAAAATAACATATAAATTTAACATATAAAAACATTCAACAATTAAAAATTTAACATATATATAAAGGTATGTCTTCTAACCCCAACTGCTTTCCGCTGAGGCGGAGACGGCCGAGCCAAGTAGATGTGAGTTTCAGGCCATTGGATGAAACTTCCAAGCGCATCTCCCAGAATGGTAATGTCGTCACGAACTGGGACAGGCAGTTGCAAGTTTTCATGGCCTGGAAAGACTGTAGTTATCTCTACTTTGGTATGATTCGGCAAAAGTTTTTCGCCATGAACTACGTTTCATGCTGCAGATTTGGTGTGCATTTCTACGAGACCCGCCAACACGCACATGTGGCTTTTCGGTTTAGGGTCGCAAGAATAATGGCCTCTTGTTTTACGGCCTGAAGAATATACACATACATTATTATATCCCAAAATTTAATAGAATTCATATAAATTTAACTAATTAAACACTTCATGCATACCTTACGAAAACAGGAACGACTTGAAGGGGATGTATCTTTGTTTTCCATCACCGTCTTCTCAAGTTGCATCTCCTTTTCGGACCCATTATTTACCTAATAAAATTAACCAATGGCACCATGTCAGAAGTTATAGCATTAGAGCCGGGCAGGGAACACACCCCCTGATCTTACCCAAAAAAAAAAGAAAAGAAAAATAAGGAAGTATTAGGTACCTGATCGGCTTTAGTTGTTACAACTTCAGAAGCATTATTAGGTACCTGATCTTTCTGAATCTCGTTGACCGATACTTCGTTCTCATGTATTGCCAAGGTAGTAGCGGCCTCTTGACCAATCTGTTGTACCTTATTATTACCCCCTTTAGAAATGACATCCTCCATCATCTTCACTTCTTCTTCGGAAAGCTTGCCTCCAAGATTCGGCTTTAGTAGTACGGATGCCATTAACTGAAGCTGCGTGCCAAGAATGTAATGTGTCAGCAATTTTTATCCCAACAATAACATGTGAATTGAACTTAAATGAAAATAATAGAATAAATAATGTTACCATGTCAGCCTTCTCAGACTTAGTCTTCCTTTTCTTCTTTATCGGGGCAGTTGTCCCATAATATTTCGTTACTCCAACCTGTAACGGGACGCCCCTCAAACGACCTGGATGTTCGGGTCGGCCGATCGCTCTAGCAAGAACGTCATTACGACCACTGGGAGTGAATTTCACTTCTTCTACCTCTTTCAATACGTTGTCCTATAATATATTAAATAAACTTTAAATTATATTTGTGACTAAAATAATAAAGTTAGTAATGAACTCGTCTTAATAAAATAATGCTTACTATGTTGGCCAACACTTCCTCATCATATTTGTCACGCGACCGGGATCCTTTAGGCGTGTGCCCTTCTTTATAAGTTACATGCCGATCCACCTCTTTCACTCCCTTTGCCACCTACACATTAACATGGTAACATTTATACACGTAAATGTGTATCAATGCAAGTCCAAGTGTGATTAAAAAAATAAAGTCTCACAGGGGAATAATGCATGCTACTTACGAGGTTCTCTTCTATCTTTCAGAATCGCCTCGAGAACCATACCATTTCCCGTTCTTGCATGAAAAGTTAGCACGATTTCTTACGCTAACGGCCTTCAAATAATTATATAAAAGCGCAAGTAGATGAGATAATAAAAAGATTATATAAAGGACTCATTAATTAAAAAAATGATAGGTAAATCGTTAAAAGGCGAGGATATTTAACCTGAAACTTCTCAGTAGTTCTCATCTTTTTGAAAAGATCCCATTGTTCCTGCTTGATGGTGGGACACTTGTTTTCCGGTGGGCTCTTACGCATCTCCCCCGTTGCCTTGTCCACATACAACCAATCCCTAGCAACGTCACACCTCCACTGCCTGTGGACATCCGCTGCCTTATGCATTAAATACTTATCATGGCTTTCATCGGGTATAATAAAGCTTCCTTTACACGAGCCAAATATAACTCCGCCAATTTTGGATTCAAAGTTCTAACATCATCTAAATGGATAGGCACAAACTGTCTTGTGCAAGTACCAATCCAACTGGAGAAAAAACCCGCATTTGGACCAGTAGGGAAACCCATCTCACGCCATGTTATTTCCAACGGCTGTTTAGCGGCTATAGCTGCAAGGACTTTCTGGCACTTCGTAGCACCCCTCTCACTAGCCTTATTATCCCCAGGCTTATTATTCTTTTGACTTCTTTTACGTTTTTCACCCATGATAATCCTAAAACCCAAATATGAATGATATAGGAAATGAATAACTTAACAACAACGTACATGCAGAGTATTATCTAAAACCATAAACCCTAATAGGAATGAAAATTTAAAACAACAGATTGAGCTTCTAAAATCCTAAACCCTAATAAGAGGAGTGAAGTAGATGATGCGGGATGATAAAGATAACAAAGAAGACGAAAAACAAACAGATGCATGAAAAAGAAAAAAGATGATCGTCTTAAAACCCTAATGACGAAACACAAAATTAAAGTGAACATACCTGATGATGATGATTATAAAGAGAACGAGCAGGATGATAAGGGAAGGCAACGGAATCTGGGCGTCGGAAATTGGGCGACGGCCGGCAACGAGAATGTAGAAAGCGAGGAAGAGAGAAGAATTAACTCAGGATACCAACGGTTGAACTAATGTTGTGTGTGTTTGTGTATGATATGTTGTATGGGTTTGTAAATTAGTTTTTTATTAAGACAAACTATTGACAACGGGTGCTCAAAGAAGAACCGTTGTTATATGTTAATAACAACGGGTCAATAAAAGTCAACCGTTGTCAAAACTTTATTACAACGGTTAAAATATACCCGTTGTAATATATTTTCACCAAATTTGCGCCAAAATGAAATATGTCAAAAAAGTCATTGACAACGGGTAGAGGTACTACACTCGTTGTTGAAAGTATTAACAACGGGTAATTTAAATATAACCGTTGTTATTGTTGAACCTTTTTTTTTAAAAAAAAATTATCAGTAATTCCATTACGGTCAAAACTGAATACAATACATACCGTAAAATAGAAGCACCATATCTTTGCAACATTATTCAAAGCAATTTCAACACCAAAGATCCACATCTAATAATAAGATCAAGAAAATAAGACAACACCAGCATGCATGCATATTTCATATCTAAGCTACAGGATTTACCATGCCATGCAAATTTGGGAATTTTTATTTAACAATATAATGACCATTATTGATTTACCAATAAATTAAACCATCAAATTATTGGTCTGAAAATGACTCAAAATGTTGGTCGTCCATATCACTGTGTCCTGATGAACTATCTCAGGATCGGGGACATTTCTTGGATGTCATAGTTTCTTCGTTAACCCAAATACCTTCACCATGGTCATCACGCATATAGATGCTTTCAGTGTCCTCATGATCAGTGTCAACATCGTCGAAATAAGATACAGTGGTAGACTGATCCATTCCCTCAAAAACGACATCCTGATCATCATCACCATTATCGGATGGACTACTCCTTCTACTCCTTATAGACAAGACAATGAGACCACTTCTTATCCATAGGATCGGTGACATAGAACACTTGTTTAGCTTGGGATGCCATTATGAAAGGATCATCCTTATTATTGCCAACCTTACCCAGATTGACCAACGTAAATCCCATCTTATCCTTTCGGACACAATGGATGTTGTTATCAACCCAGTTACATCGAAACAAAGGCATTGTGAAATCAAAGTAATCTAGTACCAATATTTCTTGAATAACACCATAATAAAGGCATTTTCCCCAAATAGGCTTTTTATCTTTTGAAGTAGCAAAGTGCATTGCCTCAAATTCAGAACTCACACCACTATTTTGCATTGTGCTCAACTCATCTTGCTCGCGGGTGTAAAAAGTATATCCATTAATGGCAAAACTGTTGTAAAAGGTGACCCTGGCATTTGGACCTAAACCAAGACGTAGTAACCTAGGAGAGATGTCATCACCAGTTTGATCAGTACACTCTAAGACAATATTTCTAAACCACTCTGTAAACGTCTTCGTATGCTCGTTCGCAATCCAATTCTCGGTCTTGTTTGGGTGATCGTATTTGAGCTCATCTTTGTGTTGTTGAATATAAGGTTGCACCTCATCTTCATTGTTTAGCACATACGTGTGTGCTAAATGCAACATTTCACGTGTCACAATTTTTTCAACCCGGCCCCAAATACCTTTTCCTGTCATCCAGTCACTATGACGATTCTTAGGAACGCCAATCAACTCCTCAGGGGAGAGATGAGCGTAACAATATGAAAGAGCTTCGTCTAAAATAGCGCGTTCAGCAATACAACCTTCCGGACGATACCGATTAGATGTATAGTCCTTGTAGACTTTCATCAATCTTTCGAAAGGATACTGGTATCTCAAGTACACGGGCCCAAGGTACAAAATCTCCCTAACCAAGTGAATGGTCAGATGAATCATGATAGTGAAGAAAGAGGGTGGAAAATACATTTCCGGTGACAAAGAGAGGTTACAACGAGGTCCGCAATGAATCCGAGTCATCGGGATCGATGACTTTTCGCATATGGACTGGAAGAAGAGACAGAATCTAGTTATAGCATATCTTACCTTTTCAGGTAAAATGGAACGAATAGCCACGGGTAGTAATTGTTGCATCAAAGTGTGACAATCATGTGACTTTAACCCGGTGAGTTTTAGGTCTTGCATCGACACTAGGCTTTTGATGTTCGACGAATAACCATGTGGCACTTTAATTCCATTCAAGCATGCACATAACTATTTTTTCTCATTCCGTGAAAGGGTATAAGCTGCTGGCGGTAAAAATGTACGATTACCTCTCTTCTGTGGTGCCAACTCTAGCCTAATACCCATCATTTTCATATCTTCCCTAGCTGCGGCGTTATCCTTTGTTTTACCAGGAACATTCAGAAGGGTATTGATAATATTATCACAGACATTTTTCTCAATGTGCATGAAATCGAGGCAATGCTCGACCTCCAGTCGGCCAATATGAAGTTTATCAAAAAATATGGATCTTTTCTTATACCCACGAGTAGACATTTTAGAGCCGCTCTTCTTCCCATAATCTATCTCAATATGCTTTACTTTCTGATAAACTTCATGCCCACTCAAAATTCTAGGAGGTTGACGAAGTTCTTGTCTTCCATTGAATGCTTCTCGCATCTTGCGATAACAATGCTCATGATACAAGAACCTCCTATTTCCCATATACACATACTTACGAGAAGACTTCAAGTATTCGGACTCGATATCCTCCCCACACAATGGACAAGCCTCTTTCCCATGAACGTGTGCCCGAAAGGTCGCCATAAGCCGGATAGTCGGTTATTGTACACAATAACATCGCTCTCAAATTGAAAGTTTTGTTCTTATATGCATCAAATACTTCTATCCCACTATCCCACAACAATCGCAAATCATCTAGAAGAGGTTCCAAATATACATCTATATCATTTCCAGGTTGTTTAGGGCCGGAAATTAACAACGACAACATCAAATACTTTCTTTTCATGCACACATATGGAGGTAAGTTATAAATAGCCAACACTACTGGCCAAGTACTATGTTGGCTACTCATGTTTCCGTGTGGGTTCATTCCATCGGTGGACAGCGCTAGACGTAAGTTTCTAGGTTCATTGCCGAACTCGGGATACTTAGCGTCGAACGATTTACATTGCTTACCATCCAAGGGTGTCTTAGCTTTCCATCATTTCTTCCTGTTTCATGCCAAGTTAACATTTTTGCATCATCGGGATTCGCATAAATCCTTATGACTCTTGGTATCAATGGAAAATACCACAACACCTTAGTCGGGATCCCTTCCTTATCCTTATAACGCCACTCCAAACATTTACGGCAATTGGTTAAGTTTTGATATAATTTCCGATACAATATGCAATCATTTGGACATGCATGTATTTTCTCATATTTCATACCCACTCCTCTTATTAGTTTTTTCGCCTCATATGTCTTAACGGGTAGAACATTACCATCAGAAAGCAACTCCTTTATCAAGGCTAAAAACTAGTGAAACACGTGTCACTCACCCCATTTGCCCCCTTGATATTATACAACTTCACCACAAACGACATTTTTGTGAACTTACAACCAGGATACGAGAGGTGCTAGGACTCACACAACTTCTCATACATGTTAAGGTCATCCCAATTACTAGTGTCATCACCTACATCTTCAAAAGCAATGGACTCATCATCATTCTCTTCATTATCTATAGACCCAACATTCAACTTCTCTACTTCCAACTCTTCCAACTCGAAAACTCGGCAAACTCAGGATCATCAGTTAGCCTTTCGTGTACCTCAACATCATCTTCTTCAGAGTTATTCTCTTCCTCTAATGATTCCCCATGAAAAATCCAACGTGTATAGGATCGACTAAATCTCCACTTTTCTAGGTGTATTTTAACGTCCGGAAAAGCCATATAGCTAATATTACCACATCTTTCACAAGGACATGCAATACTAGAAGAACCTTTCAAATTGTTCGAAACGAATTCATAAAATTCAGCTAAACCATCCTTGTAGGTGCGGTTACTCATATTTGCATCAATCATCCAAGTTCGAGTCATTATTCTACATTCGTAATAATAGGCAACTAATTTAGAAAATACAATAATAGGCAAACAAATAAACGAAATTCAGGAAAGTAATTAAGCTAAATTATCAACAAATTAGATAATAACCCAAAAAATCCTATATCTATAAGCGTTGCTAAGAAACATATATATACCTGATTGATAAACACGATGAGGGAGAGAAGACGGTGACAACAGTGACGGAGATGAAGACAGAGAGACGATCAGGGAGGAATGGAGGATGATATAGTAGCAGTATTAGCTTGTGTTTGTGTTTTGTAGCGTATAGCAGAATAAAGCAATCTGTTGTGCTTAAGATTTTCATAACATTAATAACAACAGTTATTGAGTCTACAACCGTTGTTAAAAAGTATTAAAAACGGGTTCTAATATAACCGTTGTGATTACTTTTCACTAATTTGGCGCCAAACCATTAACAACGGTTAAAATTTAACCGTTGTTATTAGTTTTTTCATTAACAACGGTTTTTCAAGTATGACCCGTTGTTAAAACCAATAACAACGGTTAACAACACAGAACCGTTGTAATTAAGTTTGGTAAAATTCGCGGAATCAATTCTACAACGTGTTTTGATGATTTTCGTGAATAAGCGTTGTTAAAGGGCCGTTGTGGTTGCCTGTATTTGTAGTAGTGCATACTATAAAGGAATGAACATGTTTTTGGATTTTTGAGAAATTTTTCAATTTTTATGGATTTTCAAGAATTTTTCAATTTTTATCAATTTTGATTTTTGAGTGTTAGAATTTCCCATCCCCACACTAGTATGGGCATTGTCCTCAATGGCCAATACGATAGGAAATTATGCAATGCAATATATATGAAAATGCATGATTTCTAAACTAGTATGCAAACTATATGACATATATAACAAGTGATGCAATCTAATCTATCCTATATGATGCATGCTTTTGATTAGTTGGAGAGCCAATTTGAATTGACTCGCATTCCTTGTGAGTGAACTTCCCCAAACCAAACAAAACACTATTTCTAGTGCAAAAAGAGGAGGAGTTCATGCACAAGGGGTGAATGCAATGCATGAATTCTAATTGTCATTTTGGATTCTTGTAATGGGAGCAAAACGATAAACACCTCAATGGGACCGAGGTGGGAGTCCTTTGAGTGGTGCTAGGACGCCAAACTCAAAATTACCAAGAGCCCAAAATGACTCTACAAATGATCAAGATTATAATTAAAAACAAGAGATAAAAACAAAGCTAAAGGAGGTGTAGGAAACTCACAATGGAATGGGTTGAAGTCAAGCAATCAACCCCGCACTTGTGGTATCCTCCAATAAGCCTTGTCAACCTTCAATTGTCGCTCATTGCGACATCATCATCATCGGTCTCATCATCATCATCGAAATTGTTATCATCATCATCATCATCATCATCATCAATCTCATCATTATCCACCTCCATTGGACCGGAGGATTCACCAACTTCATTATCATCGGAATTTGGACCTTGCTCTTCTTCATGACACGAACCAATACCTTCCTCATTTTCCTCAACAACAATCTTCTTTCCATTAACCACCAGACTATCCTTTTCGGCATCTTGAGAAGTACTAGGGAAGAACACTTTCTTATCCGCCCAACTAGGCAAAGGACATGAAGAATCAAGAAGTTCTTGCATAGCAAGATGTAGTAGTGGTGGATATTAGGCATAATAATCAGTCACCCGATCTTCATAAGCTTCTCTATGCAAGTGTTGCATCATTTGGGTCAAGTAATCATTGCCTACTTCAACTTTAGGGTCACTTGGTTTAAACTCTTGGTAGGCAAAAGGATAGGGTGGAGTCACAATGGTAGAGGAGGAGGGCTTTACATTTGGATCCCTTTGTTGCTTGATTATCAATTCGGATTCTTTGGAGACGGGAATGAGGTAATTGGTTCGATGGGCGGAGATACGACAAATCATGCTTGGCAAGATAATGGACTTGGCATCTTTGGTGAGCCACTCAAATTTATGATCAAGATTGTCATTTTTGACCCAATGAAACTTGTTGATCACAATAGTCATGTCAAGAAGGTTGTTTCCCTTAACCAGTTTGTAGGTATTATCCTTGTTGAACTCCGGGTTAAATTGTTTATCTAACCTTGTCACCAAGTCCCCGTTTATGATAAAGGCCGCTCCCTCTTTCCCATTATCAATATCTAGCCACCGCTCAATCAACAATTGAAGAATATTATACTTATGGGTGGACTTTCCATCAACGTTCAAGAAGGACTCGAGGTAGACAAAATCGAGTTCGGTGAAGTGATTGGCCTCTTTCCTAGCAATTAGAGTATTAGCCACAAACTTGTGCCAAAACCTTATGCCCGGATGGTGAACATATAAGGCATGGCACTCCCGGAAAGAATCAAATTGACGACCGGTTATAGCTTTCTATAGGTGTGCGGCATTGAACTTTAAAGGCTTCTTTTTAAAATGATTATATTTCACAAGTCCAAACACTTTACCAAATTCACCCTTAAGCATTCTTCTACTCACATTTTCAAGTCGGAACTCAACATAGGTTCGAGTCTCTACCTTGTAGTCCTTCAAGGAGCTTATGAACTCCATGGTCAATGAGGGGTAAGTCAATTCATTCATATCAAAGAGGGTCTTCAACCCCATAGACTCGAAAAATGCTCTAGATTGCTCAAGTACACCCAATTTTTGCAAAGTATCTTGGCAAATAAACTTTGTAGCTAAAACTTTCTTTGTGGGAAGGGATTGAAATGCATTCCTATGTTTGTCGCATAAGAAAGTTACCTCCGGATAGTTTGGCAATTGTTCCACAACCGGAGTAGATGTGGTAGCTTCCTCAATGGTCTTGACGATTTCTTGGACTTGCTCCCTTGGTTGAGCTACTACCAAAGCCTTAGATGCTAGAAGAGTTTGTTGCCTCTTTGACAAATTTGGAGTTTTGGGTGCCTTAGTTCCGCCTTTAGTCCTTGCCATTGTATTCTCCTTATCAATTTGCTATCAACAAACCAAGATGATTCTTGAATGCTCCTTGATTCTTCAAATTTCAATAAATTCCTTAATCAATTGGGGATTTTTGGATTTTTGCCCCAAACCCTAGAAAGTTGATTCAATTTGTGAGGAAATTGATGATTAAATGGTCTTTTGTTGATGAAGGAGTAATTTAAATGTGTTTTGAGCAAGTTTTAATTTGATTGTGGTGAATTTTGGTGAGTAATTGATGTATTTGGATGAGGGGATTGAAGGTTTAAGTGAGGGAAAATGGTTATGTTTGTGTTTGAAAGGAATAAATAAATTGGGAAGAAGGAGAAAAATCCCGTGGTAGGCTAAGTAGCAGGTCTGGGACGGGCAGATTGGAGTCGGCTCGAGTGGCTTTTGTTACAGGCAAATTTGAAACGTGCAAAGCAGACTGGGACGGGCGTCTTGGGACTGGCTCGAGCGGATTCTAGTAGGGGACGCTCGTCTCAAATTTGGGGCGGGCAGATTTTCTTACAGGAAAAATCTCACAAATTTGAAGATTCTCAGAACCCACGGCTTCGAGTGTAGGACGGGCGTATTGAAGTTGGAGACGCTCGTCCCGAAGCTAGCTCAGGCAGATCCTCTTACAGGACTTTTTTCATCATTTGAACTCTTCCCAGCTCCCACTAACCAAAGCCAGGACGGGCGTCCTAGCGCTGGAGACGCTCGTCTCAGTGCTGGCTCGGGCATATCTGCTCGTCTTGCTCCTCAGCTCCCACGACCTCAGGTCTGCTCGTGGGGATCCTTTTCCCGCGTCATTCCTTCTTCCTTTCCTTATTAATTATTGTGGGTTGCACTACAAAGGCTTGGCTATCCTAGGCATGTGCCATCCCCACACTTGATCAAACACTACACATTAAAACACGTTAGAATCCCTTCCTCACTTGCTCCCTTGTCAAAAATCTTGTAACAAAGCATGAAAATGCAATGCAAAAATGACAAAAATGCAAGAAAGGAAATAAAATGCTAGTTAGGGGGTTAGAATATTTACAAATGGTGGTTTAGGGAGGACTCCACCAAACTCTCCTTTCTTTGATGAGATGTTAAGGGGGCAAAGCCAAGGTGTTGTTGATGTTGCTCAACACCTTGTAAAAATAGTCGAAGGCTTGCTCATTTTGATGGTAAAGATCTTGCATAGACCTTTGCACACTATGTTCTTCATTATTATAGTCCGAGTCTAAGTGATGACAAGAATCTACAAAGCCTTGGTCCAAGGTCATAGCATTTCCAATATAAGGATTGACCAATCCTTCAAATTCATCGTCCCATAGACCACAAACTTCGCTTGCTTGTTCCCCAATGATGTCATGAGTTGTCAAGAGCAACTCTCCTTCCTTGGTTTCATGGCCAATGAGGCCTTCTTCATTACTTGTTATAATGGGTGAGCTATTCTCGCTCTCATTGTTGTTGAAAATTCCATGCTCTTCGAATAGAGCTACTTGAATGTCATCCACTTTCATCTTCCATATGGGTGATGCTTCTTTACCCATGGCTTGATCTTTGCATATAGATTCTAACTTCTTCCTATCACTTTCTCGGCTATAGTGATCGACCATGAAGTATGGCTCATGTAATCGGGGAGTTCTCATGGTTTTGTCAAGATTGAAAGTAATTGTCTCATCCCCTACTTCAAGTGTGAGTTCTCCATGTTTCACATCGATTAACGCTCCGGCGGTATGCAAGAAAGGCCTTCCTAAGATGATACGGATATTAGAATCTTCCTCCATGTCTACAATGACAAAGTCTACCGGGATGAAGAATTTGCCAATTCTTACGAGCACATCCTCCTATACCCCTAGAGGTGTCTTTGTCGATCGATCCGCCATTTGAAGAGTAATGTTGGTGCATTTGAGCTCTCCCATTCCAAGCCTCTTACATACCGAGTATGGCATGACACTTACACTTGCTTCAAGATCACACAATGCCTTGTTGATTGTAGTGTCGCCAATGGTACATGGGATAGAAAAACTTCCCGGATCTTTGAGCTTTGTAGGTGAACTCCCTCGAAGGATAGCACTACTCACTTTGGTAAAGGCAATAGTCTCCAACTTTCGGATGGATTTCTTCTTGGTAAGAATATCCTTCATGTACTTTGCATAAGCCGGAACATGATTGATCAATTCCGTGAATGGGAATGAGACTTCTAAGTTCTTGACAATTTCCATGAACTTTCTAAGTTGCTCATCAAGCTTAGGCTTAGCTTGGTGACTTGGGAATGGAACTCTAATCACAATAGGCTCCTTATCAACATTCTTAGCCTTTTCTTCATTTCTCTTCTTTGAAAGTTCATCGGTGGTAGGTTCTACTTCCTTAGAGTTCTCCACAACTCTTTGCTTTCTATTTTCATTCACAATATCTTCATTAATTGGCCTCTTCGGCCCCTCATATTTTGTACCACTCCTCAAATGGATGGCATTAACCGTCTCATGTCTTGTGGTGGGAGGTTACCTTAAGGAGGTAGTTGCCCCTTTTGTCTTTGGGAGTTAGAGGATGCTAGTTGAGTCATTTGAGTCTCTAACATTTTGGTGTGGGCAAGTATGTTGTTGATGGTGGTTTCTTTAGCTTGGCTATATTTTTGCATTTGGGTGAAGAATTCTTGTTGGTTCTTTTGCATTTGGAGGACCGCTTTTTGAACATCAAAGCTTTGGTCATTTGATTGGTTATAGGAAGATTGATATTGATATCCTTGGCTTTGGTTGAAAAAGGGTCTTTGAGCTTGATTTCTCATTGGAGGTAGGGTGTATGTTGGTTGAGGATTTTGAACATTTTGGCTCTTATATGAAAGATTTGGATGGAATTTTGTATTCTCATTATAGTAGTTGGAATAAGGGGGGCCACTCTTGCATGCTTGGAAAGCATTTACTTGTTCATTTGTTCCCCTACATTCGTTTTGTTCATGTCCCAAGGTTCCACAACTTTCACAAACTCTATTTTTGGATTGAGGATGATGTCATCATAGCATTGACATGTTGTTTGGGTGATTTGGAAGCCTCTTCAAGCTTAGCCATGGCCTTCTCAAACTTCAAGTTGATGGTGTCGATATGAGCACTTAGTTGAGCACCCAATTGTGTGACGGAATCTACCTCATGCTTTCCTCCTCTAGTAGCCTTTCGAGGCCTACTACATTAGGAATTATGAACCGCCATCTCTTCGATTTTGGCCCATGTTTGGTTGTCATCAACTTCGGTAAACCTCCCATTGGATCCCATATTAAGCACATTGCGTGAGTCTTCATATAAGCCATCCAAAACTGTTGAACAAGGAACAACTCACTAAGTCCATGGTGTGGACAAGAGTGACAAGTGTCCTTGAATCTCTCCCATGCTTCATATAATAATTCTTCATTCCTTTGCTTGAACCCGGTGATTTGGGCTCTCAACATGTTAGTCTTCTACGGAGGATAGAATTTCTTGTAGAAGGCAAGTGCTAACTTCTTCCATGAATCAATACCAAGGGTAGACTTGTCTAGACTCTTCAACCATTTCTTTGCGGTTCCGATCAAGGAAAAGGGAAACAACACCCACCGAATTTGGTCTTGAGTAACTCCGGTTTGAGAAATTGCATCACAATAGTCACAAAAAAATCTCCATATGTAAATGAGGATCCTCACTAGGCATCCCTCCAAATTGACTTCTTTCAACTAATTGTACGAATGCGGATTTGGCAATGAAATTACCGGTTAAATGTGGTGGTTTAGGAGTATCATTGCGTAGGTTCTCCTCGGTTGGTACAGAATGTGATGAAAATTTAGGCATTATTGGTTGATTTTGAAAGTTTCTAAAACCCCTATTAAACTTATTTAATAGATTTTATATATTACTCATTAATTTATCTCATGGATCTAGTTGCATGTAAAATGAAATTATACAAAATAAGAAGATTAAGAAGAAAATCAATTCTCCTTACATTGTTGTAAGGTTCGAAATAGTGCACCACGAGAGACTCCTTTTCTTGTAGTTTGATGCGTGTCTAAAATATGATGTTTCACACTTTATTCTACACGCATTTCAGAGCTCAAATGTGCAATATATGCCATTATTTCCCTATTTTCCTCTACTTTCGTGTTTTTGTCTATTATTGCAGAAATATGAAGAATTGAGCGGAAATTGAGCCGAATCCGTCCCTAAGTAATTGACATTGCATTTGACATGAAGTATTGACTCGAGGAATGAGCTTGGTGCGCGTTTCAAGGCCTAAAGATAGCAAAAGAAAGGGTGCGTACGAGTTTAACGAGCAAAGAAGCATTTCACTATATTGCAGCCCCATTCAGATGGCCATATCTCGAGTTCTATAGCAGATAATCAAGTGATTCCAATTGGAGGTGAAAGCTTATCCTCTTAGCTTTCCAACGCCACGTAGAACGCCTGATTTGACCAAGTAACGAAGAAATGGCAGCTGTTTTAAGATCGGTGCGCGCTGCAGAATCGTCGAATGCTATTCTCAGACAAAGACTCTTGGTCGATCGACTGGTCCAAGTGGTCGATCGACCACCCCACGGGTTCCAGTAGCTACTGTTCGCTGCTACTTAGTCGATCGACTGATGCTTATGGTCGATCGACTGAACAACGGGTCTGACGCAAAATAAAAGATCGAGAATAAGGAAGCCCAATATATATTAGGTTTAGGAATAATGTTACGTGAGATTGCTATATAACGTTACCTGACATCAAGTTTTATGGATTCAGTTTTTATTTCAGTTTTAGACTATTAGTAATTAGGGTTCTTTAGTTTACAATTATTTTCCTTCAATAAAATTAAGTTACTTTCACATTCGGTTCTGGGATCCCTTCTCTGCAATTCCGTTCGGTATTTCCGCTGCTCTTATTTCAGTTTCATTACTCTTTTTGTTCTTAGTTTAGAATTGCTAGAGTAGTAATCCCAAAAGCCAATTATCGTTTATTGTTATTTGCTTATTTAATTATTTCAAGCATGAATCCAGTAGTTTCATTCATTAATTTTGTCGTTGTTTTTATCAGTATCATGTCTAGCTAAATCACCCTTGCTAGGATGTAGGGGATCTATGGCGTAGATGGCATTAGAATAGGCGACCTCGCATTAGGGCTTGGTCGATCGACTGGCTTAACTAGTCGGTCGACTGAGCCGGTTGGTCGATCGACTGGGGTAGCTGGTCGATCGACTGACTTCGCGTCTGGGTTTGCTTTGTTTGTTTCGTTAAGTGCTTTATCTTTCAATGAGACCGAGAGGAGATTTGATAGATGCTTAAACTTGACCATCCCGTAGATCGAGAGATAGGAATGGACAATAATTAACGAATTAAAACGGCTAAATTGCTAAGATCGAGAGATAACGCGATTTAGTTTGCATTAGGAATCATTAATCAAGAACGAGAGTTAGTATTAATGAGACTTAGGGATTAGTAGCATAGGCCGAGAGGTAGCTACTATTTAACATGGACCGAGAGGACTTGTTTTCCCCATCCTTCGCGACCGTATTTCGAGACTTACCTAGACTTATGTGCCATCGAAGCTGTAGTGAACCGACCGTCTTAGCATTTCTTTTATCATTGTTTACCGTTCTTATTTACTTTTATTTGAGTATTTATTTTATGTTTTTAGACTTAGTTATAATTCATATCAAAACCCCCCTCACTGTTACAATTAGACTGAAATAAAAGCAACTATAATCTCCCTACCTCCCTGTGGTTCGACCCTGTTACCACTAGCCTAGGTTAGTTTTAATAGGTATTATAAATATTATTTTTGGTACTCACAACGACGGGTATCAAATTTTGGCGCCGTTGCCGGGGAGGCAGCGCTAGTTGTAGTTGTTTTTCATTTTAGTCTATTTTTCGCCTCAAGGGAAGACTGAGTACCTTGAGGCTGTTCTTACCATCTTCTTTAGTGTTGTTTTGTTAGGTCCTACAGGTCCTATCTGCAGCACTTCAGAAGAATCCACACATGTTCCATTCTCAAGAGCAGCAGGTTCCATTTTGTGGGAGATGCGGCGGAGCGGGACACACATCTGATGCATGCGGGCACCCTAAGGAGAAGATGTTTGCTTTTCATCAACTTCAGCTCGACAATTCGTATAATTACGCTCCTACTTCACCGCATCAACCATATGAGCTTCCAAATGAAGCCCCACCACCATCCACTCCGTCACAGCAAGAGTTGAAGAACGAAGTTGCAGAGTTGACGAGTCTAGTGCTGCTGCTTATGGTGGAGGTACGAGAAAAGCAATGCGGCGAATCGTGTCTTAATCGCGAAGCTGATATCTCATATTGCAACATTGGATCAAAATGCAGCTGAGATACCAAGTCAGTTTCACTCTCTGAATCAGCGTATTGAGACCGTACATGCGATGACGCTGAGGAGTGGGTCTGCTCTCGATGAACCCGAGAAAGCTGCTGAAAAAGGGAAGAAGAAAAAGGGGGAGAAAAAGACGATCAGCAGCAATCACGGTCGATCGACTGACATACCCAGTCGATCGACCAGTCCGCAACATACAGCAGCCATCGTTTCTGTAGAAGTCGGGTCGATCGGACCGACATGCATGGTCGATCGACCGACGACGCCGCCAGAGGTGAGTCTTTTCGTCCTCCAATGCCAGACAACTTGAGGGATCACTTATTTCGGGGTACGGCAACTCCGAATTCATTGAGGCAAGACCCGAGTACTGATGGGTCAGTCTCGGTTCCCAAGTATGACCCGATGTCGATTAATGGGTCATATCTGAGACGGTCTTAGGAAGGTTCGAGCTTCAACAAGGAGAAGGTGGTGGATTTTCAGCCTAAATCCACTGATGCCGGTATAAGAGACCTAGAGGAGAGGGCTAAGCTACTTCTGACAGCCCCATATCCAGAGAGGCTAGTACCAACGAAGGATGAGGTATATTTTGAAAAATTTAAAAATGTCATTCATGGTCTTAATGTGCAAGTACCTTTTCTTGAGTTGGTAAATCAAGTTCCCGCTTACATGAAATTCATGAAGCAGCTTTTAAATAAGAAGCGGAAACTTGATAGGGTCGAGTCTGTTAATTTGACTGAAGAATCTAGCTCTTATTTGACTCACACTGCCCCACACAAGTTAGCTGACCCGGGTAGTTTTTCAGTCCCTTGTAATATTGGTACCTTCTCAATTGAGAAGGCATTATGTGATTTAGGGGCTAGTATTAGTGTCATGCCTTTGAGTCTTGCTAGGAGATTAGGATTGACTAGATTTGCGGTCACTAATATGACAGTGCAAATGGCTGATCGTTCTGCGGTCCAGCCCGTAGGAGTCCTAGAAGACATTCCTATGCAAATAGGAAAATTCTTCTTCCCAGTTGACTTTATTGTGTTGGACATACCCGAGGATACCCATATCCCTATCATTTTGGGTAGACCCTTTCGCACACCGCTTGGTGCGATTATTGATGTTGGCTCGGGGACACTAACCTTTAAGGTGGGGAAGCAAATCCATTAGTTTTGCCCAGACTTATAGGAAGAAAGATGCTATGTGTCCTGTGACTTGTAATGCGATTTCTACTCGTAAGTCTTATGTTGTCATTATCGACACTCCTACTCCCTTGCCCGTACCTATTCCTCGTTATGACACCTCCGCCCTGCATCGGGAGCAAATTGGAGGAAGATTCTTTGTTTTGAGTATTGCAGAAATGGTTTGGGAAGGAGGAACCGCTAATCGCTCCACTGTGAAGGAGCCCATTGTTCAAAGAGGCGGTCTAGGATGTCTTAGTTATGGCACGGACGAGGAGCCAGATGAGGAGCCCAAAAGAAGGAGCATCAAAATTTTTGAGTCGGATATTGAGTGTGAGAAACTAGAAGATGATGGCCATACTTGGGAAGATGCTAGAGATGATCTGTTGAGTATTCCAAAGGAGTAGAGTGGAGCCCACTTTTGAGATGAGCACATGAAGCTACTTCATGTAGACAGAAGCCTTGGTCGGAGATTTTCCTTGATTCCGTTGATCTATGCGTTTCTTAGACCTTTTTAAAGACTCCTTATTGCTTTTAGACTTTTTATTGCTTTCGTGTGCGCGAGACTTCGCATTTTGATTGGTTTGTTTAGGATTTTAATACTTTAGACTATTACTTTGGGTTTGCGCAATTTTGGGCGCGTTATTATGTGCTTTTGCAGGTTGAAGACCATATTAGCTCTCTTTATTGATCTAATTAGACGAAATCAGAAAGTTACAGCAGTTATTGCAGTCGATCGACTGGCTAGTATGGTCGATCGACTGAGCTGCGATCTCCAGGAGCTTCTGTTCCTGTTCACCTGGTCGATCGACTGGGTGATGTGGTCGATCGACCAAGTTCGCCGCTGTACCTGTTCACGACCTTTCCCCTGCTGTGTTTGGTCGATTTGCGGAATTGAGGGAGTTTTCTACTCCACTTTATTTTCCGTCTTATTTCTGATTTCTTCCATATTCTTAATTATGCACATAATATCGCTTCCACATTGCTTTCTCGATTTTATGCGTGGCTTTTGATTGTCTTTTCAGGTATTTATTGGTAGCACTGCTGGCTACTGAAACCTCCTAGCTCACGCTGGTTTGGGGAGGTTTCCTTTTGCTGCGCTTAAAATCTTGTGAGTTCCCGATTTCCATTTCATGTCATGTTTGTTTATTTATTTCCCGCAAAATTCCCATTTCCTTTTGCTTTCATTATATGATTTTGCACAATGGGGACATTGTGCGATTTGGTTTGGGGAAGGGTTTTGCGTCGCATATCATTTGCTTGCATTCACGTTTATATCTTTGTTTTGCATTGTTTATTTCATTTCTCATATATCAAAAATCCAAAAAAATTGAAAAATTTCAAAAATTTCCATACAATGCACGTTTATTTTAGCATATAGGTCGAGTCAGAACGGTAGTATTTCAATGATGACATTGCATTTTCATCTGTTTGTGCCTAAGCCTTGCTAATTGACATGTTATTAGTAGAATCATATATGCATATCTATGAGTTTTCGTTAAATTATTTGCTGAACTTGAGACTTGACTTTAATAATTGGCAAGCTACATCATATTTCTGAGATTTAGAGCTTATAACTGGTGTCATCTATGACCAGTTTATCTAGGAATGTGAGTAGTACTCCTTATGAGACATGTTACATAAATATGCATAAATATGAACTTAATCTGCTTAATACCTGTATGCATTCGGTTTGTGGTTTGTTGACACATGTGGTAGAGGTATCCTTTATTCATTTTGCCCATAAGCTCCACATAGCCAAAAATAGCCTTTTGTCCCTTTTACTACATCCTATATTCAGCCTGCCTTTGTCAAGCTAGTAGTAGTAGTCTTTGGGAATATTCTTATTGTTTTTGGTTGCATATGCTCTTATTGAGATGATGTTGGATGAAAGAATGAAGGAGGAAAAAGAATTGAGAAAGTTGAAAAGAAAGGAAAAAAAATTGAAAAGAAAAGAAAAATGATTCGAAAAAAAAAAAAGAAACAAGTTCGATACATAGTCGATCGACTGGACTCATTGGTCGATCGACTGCATCCCGAGAAAAAGAAAGTTCGAAAAATCACATGCTTCATTTGTTACGAGTTGGTGATTTCTACTCCCATTTTATCATTTATATTCTTTGGGGAGTTAACTTTTATGGAGGTTGTGAGCTTTATGCCTTGAATTGGCACCGTCTTGTATCATTTACATTGAGTTTGAAGTTGGGATTCGCTTATAGTTTGGATTGAAGTTACTAGCTTGGCTTATTACTCCTCATATCCAAATTCTTTTTTTAGCCCCTTCTTACCCATTACCTCACATATCCATATTTACCTCGGCATGTGTCATGGTCATTGGTTTGGTTGGAATGCATATGTACGGTTGTAGAGATTATTTTCATATTAGACTGCAGGCATGTTCTTATAGGTCGGAGTTAGGTGAGAGTCTTCACAAAATTACTTCTTTCTATCTTTACATATATTCACCTGTGCTTATTTGAGTGATTTGAGCGACCCGTGAGAGTCCGAATTGATAAGTCTCTAGAGTTGACGGTTCAGCAGTTTTTAACGACTTTATAACTCGTTTGCATGATTCGCATTGCTAATTGATTGTTGGTTATTGCATTAAATTGGTTTAGGCTTGACGGTTTGCATTTCGCTCTGAGATTGAACTCGTTCCATTAGGTTTTAGGATCGAGTCTAGTTCTTGCTTGGGGACAAGCAAGGTTTGGTTTGGGGAGATTTGATGCGTGTCTAAAATATGATGTTTCACACTTTATTCTACACGCATTTCAGAGCTCAAATGTGCAATATATGCCATTATTTCCCTATTTTCCTCTACTTTCGTGTTTTTGTCTATTATTGCAGAAATATGAAGAATTGAGCGGAAATTGAGCCGAATCCGTCCCTAAGTAATTGACATTGCATTTGACATGAAGTATTGACTCGAGGAATGGGCTTGGTGCGCGTTTCAAGGCCTAAAGATAGCAAAAGAAAGGGTGCGTACGAGTTTAACGAGCAAAGAAGCATTTCACTATATTGCAGCCCCATTCAGATGGCCATATCTCGAGTTCTATAGCAGATAATCAAGTGATTCCAATTGGAGGTGAAAGCTTATCCTCTTAGATTTCCAACGCCACGTAGAACGCCTGATTTGACCAAGTAACGAAGAAATGGCAGCTGTTTTAAGATCGTGCGCGTGCAGAATCGTCGAATGCTATTTCAGACAAAGACTCTTGGTCGATCGATGGTCCAAGTGGTCGATCGACCACCCCACGGGTTCCGTAGCTACTGTTCGCTGCTACTTATTCGATCGATCGATGCTTATGGTCGATCGATCAACAAACGGTCTCGACGCAAAATAAAAGATCGAGAATAAGGAAGCCCAATATATATTAGGTTTAAGAATAATGTTACGTGAGATTGCTATATAACGTAACCTGACATCAAGTTTTATGGATTCAGTTTTTATTTCAGTTTTAGACTATTAGTAATTAGGGTTCTTTAGTTTACAATTATTTTCCTTCAATAAAATTAAGTTACTTTCGCATTCGGTTCTGGGATCCCTTCTCTGCAATTCCGTTCGGTATTTCCGCTGCTCTTATTTCAGTTTCATTACTCTTTTTGTTCTTAGTTTAGAATTGCTAGAGTAGTAATCCCAAAAGCCAATTATCGTTTATTGTTATTTGCTTATTTAATTATTTCAAGCATGAATCCAGTAGTTTCATTCATTAATTTTGTCGTTGTTTTTATCAGTATCATGTCTAGCTAAATCACCCTTGCTAGGATGTAGGGGATCTATGGCGTAGATGGCATTAGAATAGGCGACCTCGCATTAGGGCTTGGTCGATCGACTGGCTTAACTAGTCGGTCGACTGAGCCGGTTGGTCGATCGACTGGGGTAGCTGGTCGATCGACTGACTTCGCGTCTGGGTTTGCTTTGTTTGTTTCGTTAAGTGCTATATCTTTCAATGAGACCGAGAGGAGATTTGATAGATGCTTAAACTTGACCATCCCGTAGATCGAGAGATAGGAATGGACAATAATTAACGAATTAAAACGGCTAAATTGCTAAGATCGAGAGATAACGCGATTTAGTTTGCATTAGGAATCATTAATCAAGAACGAGAGTTAGTATTAATGAGACTTAGGGATTAGTAGCATAGGCCGAGAGGTAGCTACTATTTAACATGGACCGAGAGGACTTGTTTTCCCCATCCTTCGCGACCGTATTTCGAGACTTACCTAGACTTATGTGCCATCGAAGCTGTAGTGAACCGACCGTCTTAGCATTTCTTTTATCATTGTTTACCGTTCTTATTTACTTTTATTTGAGTATTTATTTTATGTTTTTAGACTTAGTTATAATTCATATCAAAACCCCCCTCACTGTTACAATTAGACTGAAATAAAAGCAACTATAATCTCCCTACCTCCCTGTGGTTCGACCCTGTTACCACTAGCCTAGGTTAGTTTTAATAGGTATTATAAATATTATTTTTGTTACTCACAACGACGGGTATCATAGTTCTTGAGCTATTAGTAAATGGATGATCCTCCAAAACTTCAAGTATTCATATTGGAATACCTCCTCTAAGTTGCACCAAGACAAACCCTTAAAACTAATTAAATTACTAACTAGGTAATATAATTAGTAACCTTATATTAATCTAATAAAAAATGATATTACTACTTGTAGATACCTCATTTCTGCACCTCCCGCAAACCACCCGGTGATGATTGGGCCGCATGTTTGGTACACGGAACGATTTGTGACAGTTCGTAAGTTTATCATCAAGTGATCGCTCAAACACTTGTTTCTACCTCATAGTCGTCATCTACGCGCCGATACGGTCATTTTGATAGTAATTAGAGTATATTTGGAGTCTGGGTGAAAAACCGTCTTCATTTTCTAATAACCGTTTAAAATGCCGAGTCAGAATGTTCTGGAATGTTCCGGATATTTCTATTCCATATTTTCTTCCAATCCTTTAATCTTTGGTAAAATATATCCCGAGATTATCATATAAAATATTAAGGAAATAAGATTAATCCGCTATTCCATAATAGAAACACGGAAATCTTTCTTCCGCAGGAGGAAACCATCGAGGAAAAGACGAAAGCGTGTCTGCGCCTCTTCCAAGAGACGCAGTGCTTGCTGCACCTCTTCCTCAGTCCTTTTCTGCATATTTTTAGTATCTTTTCGAGATTCACTTCCAAAGTTTCTCCGAAAACCCTAATTTCCGTCGTGTGATTAGTATAAATAGAGACCTTCGGTCTCACATATTTCTCACGCGAGTGTCCGCCCTTCTCTTCTCCCTTTGCATTCTAGACCAAGTTCTTACTTTTGGCGTCTACGTGCTTGAACTTTCGACCACGTAAGCTCGGATCTTTATGAGTACCAGCCTCGTTTTGCATGACCGACCAATTTGACCAACTCCACAATCAATCAACTTAATCAATCTTATTCGTTTTCCTCCTAGAGGGCACTTTCGTCGTACATTCGAGTCGAGCATCACTAAACGTTAACTTAGTTCATCTCGTTTCGTCAAACATGTAAGTCTGAGGGTGTAAATCCTTCTTTTAATTATTGTTCTTTATTGTTGTAATCATTATTGTAAGATTTACGTCGAATACACACTTAAAACCGATTTATAAAACCTTGTTTTAAACCCCTTTTATGGATTATCAAGAGACAAACGTCGAGAAAGGACGCAGCAACTGCTGTACCTCTTCCTGAGGCTGCCGCAGTTCCTGCTTCCTTTCTTCTTCCTCTGTCTTTTGTTAATCCGTTTTGTTTTGCTTTTGTTTTCAATTGTTCATGTTTCTTTCAACACAATATTTGTAATATGATAATTTTTACCTGTAATTCATTAATACTTATCATCATTAACATCCCGACTTAAATCCTTATAATCCATATTTGCGGGTTTTTGTCATTCAAATCAATTCGGGTTTTTAGAGGTTCGATTCATCCATATTGAGTCTCTGGAAGTCATTGTTGATATATTTTCATCTGTTGTTTATCGTTGCCATCATTAGTTCGTCATTAATAACCTGTTTAATAATTAATTTGTTTAGTTAGTTTAATTTGTGTTATTAATTCTCATAATCAATCTTTTAATCTTGTAAATAATTCATCCTAATTAGTTTTTATACATGTTTTATCGCTTTTATGACCTCAATCACATGTAAATAATCTGTTAAGCACTTCCATCCGAGTCAAATAATATAATCAAGCATTAAAATCACCAATGAATATTAACGATTTGCAATTCCGGTTTCACAGCCAGAACTGAGCTCAGGAACAGACGCAGCGTCTGCTGCGCCTCTTCCAAGGGACGCAGCTCTGCTGCGCCTGTTCCTGGTTGAGTTCTGTCTCTGAACTCCCGTTTCTGCTTTGACCTAGTTCATTAGTTTACGTATTTAATTTACTATTAATCGTATTATCACCTAATTTTTGTTTGTTTGTTTATTCATTCTTTCTTTTCTAAAATTATACGTTTTAGATGTATTTTTGACATAAATAAAATTAATCCAATGTAATTATTGTATTTTCTTTATTGTATTTTTATTGTATTTCTTTTATCGTATTGCTTGTTTGCTTTCACATGTAATCAACCTAAATTTCTACCTCGACATTAATGCATGTTAAATTACGTGTTTACCGATTTAGTTAATTCTCACATGCTAGGATTAATCTAATGGATGTTGCATTGCATGCATATAAATCGACAACATATCAAATATAGACGACTTCCCTAATCATTAGTAGAGGCCGATATCGAGGCGGGCGGGATTAGGTGTTCGATCAAAAGAGCTTCCTAATACGTACCCTCACCCCTTACTCCAGATCTCTGTGAACATCCGTGTTCATTGGCATCCACGAGAGTCATTCTAGACATAGAATGCTAAGGGTAACGAGTTCTTGGTGTTCATATCACTATTTTGTGTCTTGACATGACACGAGGTATTCGAACGGTTTCAAATTTTCCATAATAAATTGGTGGTGACTCCATAAATGCACAAGAAAAGCTTTCTCGCTTTTCGCCCTCGTGGGCCCGCGTCCACAGTTTGGCGACTCCGCTGGGGATTAATACACTTACGTGTAGCCAAGGGTGAAACTTGAACAAGGTTAGGGAATAGTTTGTACAAGACAATTGTCGATTTTCATAACTCGGTCTTCCTAGACCGTTTTATTCGGCCTTCCTAGGCTCAACCCAACCCATTCGACCAATCGTCTCGTCTAGATGGTCCAAATTCTTATTTGGGCCTAAGGATGGATAGCGATTGACGTCATCCATACCGTGGTAATTACTCTTGTTTGTATCAAGGACTTTCACTACTCGAGGAAATGGACTAGGAATTGGCCTTACTCTTGTTTGGTATGAGCCTCTCCACAGACCCCGGGTTTAATTGCTCGGTATGGCAACCCACCCTTTAAGCCAAAACCCTTTTTAATGCACTCAACATCCCGTTATAATGCCTTTATAAATGCTTGTACCATATGTGATCACCATTTCTAAACAAAACCATGGCGATTTTTGTAAAAATCAAAATTTCTTTCAAAATGTAAAAATTTCGAACATAAGCCCAATATTAGCGCGAAACCAGTCAAAACTCTGTCCAATTGTCGAGTCAAAATTCAGGCCTCAAAACCCATTTCAAAACCTCACTTCGAGTCCACTCCTACAACTACACTACAGTTGACTAGGACCAACATTTTCAAACTTTGTCATTTCTTCAAAAAACTCACCTGACACGAGTGGCACACTCCCACTCTACAAGTCAAAACATTTTTTCCAAGTAAGTGTGCTAGAATGGTCGATCATGTTTTGATTCGTCGTCGATCTATTGTTCAGTTTCCAAGATGCCTGACACAAGCGACCTGAGCAACAACCAACCCCTGAATGGTAATGATCAAATCCTAGCCGCGCTAGCTCATCTCCAAGTCACTCAAGACCAAGTGTATGATCGCCTCGACACAATCGAGGGCCGAATATATACCGTGGAAACAAGGTTGCCTCCTCGAGAAAGGGAAGTGTCTGATGAATTTGTGAATAACTTCGGGAATGAAAATCCTCCTATGGGAGCACATGAGGTTAACCCTCCCGTAGGTATGACTGCAGCTGAGAAACGACTCCAATACTTGGAGGAACAATTGATGTATCTCAAAGGGGATGATATCTATAGGGAAAATAATCGCAAATATGAGGCCGTGAGCTTCAAATTGCCAACCAACTTCAACATGACGGATATCCCTAAATTCAAGGGGCATGAAAACCCTTTGAACCATATCCGTGCTTTCAAGGATTACATGTCTATCAAAGGCATTAAACCCGAGATGTTCTTAAGGATATTTCCTTCATCTCTTGACACTATCCCGAGACAATGGTTCTATTCTCTAGAGCACAAGAAGATTGCTACCTGGGACGATGCCGCAATTGAGTTCGCTAAGCAATATGCGGATAATGCCGAAATCCAAGTCAACATGCGCACTTTAGAGGTTCTTACCCAAAATGACAAAGAAGGTTTCACCGACTTCCTAAGTAGGTGGAGGAAGACTAGTACCCAACTTGTTGAACGTCCAGATGAAGCTACCCTCGAGGAGAAATTCGTGGACAATTTAAAGCCCATCCATGCGAGTCATTTGAGGTACCAAAACATTAAGACCTTCAAAGACTTAACTGTACTAGGAACAAGGATCGAGGATGACATCCGTAAAGGGCTCTTGTCCAAAACGATAGGTCGTGGATATCAAGGCTCAACAAGTCGTTCTTACGGCTCTACTAGCAAGACTGATGAAGTTAACCTTCTCGAGCCATCTAAGAAGAGTACCCCACCAAGAAAATTCACAAATATTGGGGACACATACTCTAATGCTCTAAAGAGACTGATGAAACAGGGTAAGCTTCAACCCATAGGCCCTACGCCTGAACCAGAAAAGAAATCCAAGTTCTGGGACGAGAATTCGTATTGCGAATTTCATAGAGGCAAGGGACATGATACAGAAAAATGCTACAAGCTAAAAAATGTACATCAGGACATAATTGAAGACGGTCGCCTACCAATACCGCCTGAAGGCAAGCCCAACAACACTCAGAATCCTCTTGGAGTTCTGATGATTACAAGTGACGAATCTACCTTAGATTTCTCACATCTTATCTCCCCAAAAGAGGAGGTAATCAATGGGATATGGACAGATAGTGAGGAAGATGTCTACCTCCAGGATCTTCCATTGATCAAAAGCGCCGAAAGCATCATAGATGAGATCATTGCCACGCTGGGCACAGAAACCAATTCAAACCAGCAGAAAGGATGGAGAAAGTCGATCAAGTGGACGAACAACCAAAGAAGACTCTTCAAGCTCACCACTGGAGAAGGAGAGATGTTCAAAGGAGAACCAGAAGATGATGAGTTCGAGTCAGAGTCAGAGTCGGAGTCTAGAGAAGTCCCTAGAGAGTCTTCTCTCGTCGTCAGTCCCACTCCCCTTGTTTCTCCTAGCTTAGCATCAAATAGTAACAGTAGTTCGGGAAATGTCCCAACAGCTGTCCCTTTACCGCCACTGACTACAGAACAAATGGCTTCTTTGTTTCAACTTTTTTCAAATTTTAATATGAATAAATCAGGTTCTGCTTACTCTTTGTGTTATTCTGAATGCAATTCTGTTTACGATGATAATGAAGATGACCCAGACCCAGACTCAATCGAAATACCTCCCTACATAGCCAAAGAAATACTACAATAGGGGGAAGGGGGACCAGTAATAGAAGATACTGAACCTATCAACGTAGGAACCGAACTAGAACTCCAAGAACTTAGGATAGGGACGACGTTGAGCCCCGCCGAGAGGGCCAATTTCATAGACCTCCTACACGAGTTCAAAGACGTTTTTGCTTGCTCCTACAAAGGCATGCCAGGGATCGACAGGGACATTGCAGAACATAGAATCCCGATTAAACCAGGTTTCAAACCCATAAAACAGAAGCTTTGACGAATGAGGACAGAATGGGCTCTTAAGATCAAAGAAGAAGTCGACAAATAATTCAAAGCCGGGTTCATCAAAGTCTCCGAGTACTCAGACTGGGTAGCTAACATAGTACCCGTACCCAAAAAGGATGCGGGAATCCGGGTTTGTGTGGATTTCAGAGACCTAAACAAAGCAAGTCCCAAGGATGACTTTCCTCTACCACATATCGACATATTGGTGGATAACACAGCAGATCACGCGCTATTGTTCTTCATGGATGGATACGCAGGATATAACCAGATCAAGATGGCCATAGAAGATATGCATAAGACCGCCTTCGTTACTCAATGGGGCACCTATTGCTACATGGTTATGCCATTTGGGTTAATCAATGTCGGAGCTACATATCAACGCACCGCAACTACGCTATTACATGACATGATGCATAAAGAAGTTGAGGTATACGTAGATAATATGATTGTCAAGTCCAAGGATAGAGAGGGGCACATTGCGAACCTTCGCAAATCCTTCTCAAGGCTACGAAAGTACAACATGAGACTCAACCCTCAGAAATGTGCATTCGGGGTAACATCTGGTAAACTCCTGGGATACGTTGTTAGCCAACGGCGAATAGAAATAGACCCTTCCAAGATCAAGGCTCTAATCGAAATGCCGCAACCTCAAACAGAGAAGGAAGTTAGAGGATTCCTAGGTAAGGTGCAATACATAAGTCGATTCATATCGAAACTCACCATGATCTGTGAACCTATCTTCAAAAAGCTAAAGAAAACAGATCACACCATGTGGAATGATGACTGTCACAAGGCGTTCGACCGAATCACGGAGATACTAGCCAAGCCACCAGTGCTCATGCCACCTCAATGAGATTAACCTCTTGGTTTATATCTCACGGTAACCGAAACAGCCATGGGCGCCATGCTAGCCCAAACCATAGGAAAAGAAGAAAGAGCTATCTAATACCTTAGTAAGAAGTTCTTGGAGTACGAGTGCAAATACACACCACTCGAGAAGACATGCCTCGCTCTTGTGTGGGCAACGAAGAAGCCACGCCATTACATGCTTAGCTACTCCGTCAAAGTATACTCCAAAATGGATCCTGTCAAATACCTCTTCAAGAAACCCATTCTCAATGGACGCCTAGCAAGATGGACCTTGATGCTCTCAGAATTTGATCTCAAGTATGTACCCCTGAAACTTATAAAAGGGCGCGCCGTTGCCGAGTTCTTCGCAGAAAATCCCATCAATGATGCACAAACAATAGACACCTGGTCATTTCCGGATGAAGATATACTCCAAACCGATGTAGACTCATGGGACCTTTATTTTGATGGGGCATCGAACTTGAGAGGATTTGGAATAGGAGTGTTGCTCATTTCTCCTGAAGACGAGCATACACCAATATCTGTCAAACTCGACTTCGAGGTGACAAATAACACGGTAGAATATGAAGCTTGTCTCATCGGATTACAAGCAGCAGTAGGTTTAGGCATCAAGAATCTTCGCGTACATGGAGATTCATCTTTCATCATCAACCAAATTACGGGATCTTGGAAAATTCAAAGTGAAAGCCTAGCAACTTATCAAGCCAGAATAGACCAAGTAGCCCAATTCTTCGGTCAAGTAACATACCTACATCTACCTCGAGAAGAGAATCAATTTGCAGATGCTCTTGCAAAACTTGCATCTTTGATTAACATGTCGGATAATATGGTAGAAATGCCTTTATGCATCGAACGACGGTCAGAACCGGCTTACGTGCACCAAATCACAGATGAAGAAGAAATTACAGAGGAACCTTGGTTCCAAGCAATCCTGAACTTCAAACTCAATGTCACCTATCCACCGGATATGGACAAGAGAGGACAACGTGCTTTACGCTTACTAGCTTCCCAATACGTCCTCATGCAAGGAGAGTTATACAAAAGAACGCCTCTTGGTGTTATCTTACGTTGCCTTGATTATTCACAGGCACGGAAAGTGATGGAAGAAGTCCATGATGGAGAATGTGGCCCTCACATGAGTGGACCAATGATGGCAAACAAAATCACACGTTTAGGGTACTATTGGACCACAATGGAATCCGATTGCATCAAGTATGTCAGACATTGTCATAACTGCCAAATTTTCGGGAATGTGCAACATTTCCCTCCTTCATTACTCTACACGATGACATCTCTTGGGCCATTTTTTGCTTGGGGAATCGACATCATCGGAAAAATCACGCCAGCCAGAACAGGAGGTCACTGTTTCATTCTAGTGGCAATCGATTATTTCACCAAATCGGTAGAAGCGGCTTCCTACACTAGTCTCACAGCGAAGAATGTGGCAAAGTTCATACAAACCAACATCATCTGTCGATACGGTTGCCCACATGAGATCATTAGTGACAATGGGTCACATTTCCAGGCCGAGACTGAGCAATTGCTAGCCAAGTACAAAATCAAGCATCACCACTCCTCGCCATACAGACAACAAACTAATGGCGCGCGGTAGAGGCGGCAAAAAAGAACGTTGTCACAATCCTCAAGAAAATGATTGACAACTATCGAGATTGGCCAAGCAAGATACCATTTGCCTTATGGGGATATCGTACATCTGTTAGGACGCCCACTGGGGCCACCCCTTTCTATTTGACCTACGGCATGGAAGCCGTGCAACCAATCGAGCTCGAAATACCATCCTTGCGTATTTTACTCGAAAGTCAATTCCCGGAAGCCGATTGGAAGAAGGATAGATATGAAGAACTCAACCTCCTGGATGAACGAAGATTGCGCGCATTGCATAATGTGCAAACATATCAGGCACGTAACAAACGAGCCTTCAACAAAAGGGTTAAGCCAAGGAATATAAAAGAAGGAGACTTGGTCCTCAAATCAATAAGAGCTCTTTTACCTGTCGATCCACGAGGGAAATTCAAACCCAACTGGGCCGGACCATTTCTAGTCAAGTCCATACTTCCAGGGGATGCAATTAGGATCACAGACTTAGATGGGAATGAATTTTCCAACCCGACAAACCTTGACCAATTGAAACGTTACTATGCCTAGAATAGGAACAAAACGCGCCTCGCGTAACCTCACGTGTCGCTCCTGTGGCACGGAATATAAACGGCCCCTGGCCAAGCTAAATAAAGCTAACGTCACCTTGCTCTTGCATTTTGACAATTTGTCATCCTCATATCATCAAATAAATCGAATTGCACTTTAGGAGTAAGTAAATAGCTCATGCTTATTTTCTAGTTCACTACAAGCTCTTGCTTAGAACAATTATTCTTTTACATTTACTTGTACTACGCGCAAGGGTTTGATTTCATTTTTTTAAATGAATACGTAGGCAATCCTTCACAGGATACAACCCATTATTTTAAATGTAAATATATAGACATTTGCATATGCATTTGGAATTCGACAAGAATAATAATAGAAAATCCCAACGATTTCATAACCAATCAACCTCTTTTATTTCATTTATTTTAATAATAATACGCTACATATTAGAAATAAAGCTAAAAAAAAACCAAAGGTTAGGATTCTAAAAACCCCACCTTCTTATTACAAATAATAATAATAATAATAATAATAATAATAAAGACTCATGCTATTCTTCCATTTTCCCTTTGCCTTTGTCATTTTTTATCATATTTCTTGTCTCGACCTCGAGCCGGACGCTCTTGCGCCACTTCAGACCTAATCACCAACGGTCTCTCTCGTGGTTTTGCCTTGCCATTCTTGTCAACCACCTTTTCCACGGCAGGAGAAGTCTTCGGTTTCTTCGAAGGATGAACAACTCGAAACCCGGCTTCTTCCTCTCCCTCAGTCAGATGCTTCTCTTTCTCCTTTTCTACATCACGAACCTTGTAGTCAACAGGCTTGCGCTTCCTCAATCTCTCGCGCTCCTCCGGAGTAGTAGCTTTCCTCCACTGCAAGTAGGAATCAGATACCCATAGAGAACTAACAGAAGAATTCAAGAACCACATGTTTCTTTGAGCCCATTTGATGGCCCATTCTCTTCGGCTCTCAGTGGTAAGGGCCATAGCGGTCTACGGGACGGTATCAAGCTTCGGGATCGTCTGCTTCAATCCAACCTGCCTCATCAACCTCTCCGAGAAGATGCATATCATAAACTCCAAGCCAAGAATACGGACCGATCGGGTAGGATCCAAGGACGATACTCCAGTGACAGATTTGAGATGCCACCATGGTACGATCCATCTAATCAGTGGACCATCATCACTCTTCAGTTTGTTCTCCCAATAGTTGCAGACTCGAGTGAAGTCCACCATGTAAAGTCTAGTCCTCATTGCAATTGATCGAGCATGATAAGCAGGAACATTAACTGGGGGATCGATCAATCGAAGACGCTCCATAAGCCAGACCTACCAAAACGCAGGTATTAAAAAAAAACAAAAGAGAAGAAAAAAAAAAGAAGAGAAAAAAAAAGGGGCTTCGTCCTTTTACCTGCAATATGATGGTGTTGGAATAAGTGTCCTCCGACAATAATGCGATCACAACTGTCGATCATGATGATCACATGTTTAAATCTCATTTTAAGAATACATGTGGGATGTAATATTTTGATCAATGGTCCACACATATCGGTAATGATTGGCTGACAAGAGTTTGACATTACTGTCGTGCGACGGTGGTGATCAGTTGATCCCCTTAGGTCATACCTACAGGGAAATACTCTTAATTGATTATTTAATTAATCGTATGCCAATACGAGTTAATTAAATTGCTTAACATTGACGGATGATTTTGTGAGTAAAGTTAACGTGTCTTATTGTAATTTGATTAAATGAGATACGGTCTAAGTAATCGAATTGTTTTATTACTTAGATAAAATTATTGTTTACGAAACAATTGAAATTGAATGAATAATTTATTATAGATACAAGACGTTGTAATTTATAATTTGATAAACCATTTTGGTACAAGTGATTACGAATTACTAGTGGATTTTGTATATGACATATTTTATGAGTATGTTGATTTTTAATATGTTAAATATATATTACAAATTCACATGTCAAGTAACATGTCACATATGTCACAATTGACAAATGACAAAATAAAATGGACTTTCCATTTTATTTTGTATGTACCGAAATATTGGAGGGAGTATTAGTGGATAAATTGTGTTGATTATTTTAATAAGAGAAAACACAATGATCAAAGCCTAATTGTAGCCATGCAAACCTATTTTTCTTGGGAAGAAAATGAGCATCATGCATTGGCTCCCCTCCACCCAAGCCAACCGGTTTTCTAAGAGGAAAAGATAGAGTTTTTCCTCTATCATTCATTCACTACTTTCACCTAATATTTTTATAGTGTAAGAAAATCATTTTCTCTCTACAATTTGTGAAAATCTTAGAGAAATAAAACCTCACAAATCTCTCCCTCTTGGACCGAAATATTCAAGAGAACAAATTAATATTTTGTGTCAAATTTTAAGTAAGACTTATATTATTACTAGTTCATAATAATATTAGTTATTAAGGGTTTTCCTTGGGTATATACTTTTGGGAGAGGTTCTAATTTGGACCTTTGTTCATCCATTGTTGGAAAGCTCAAGAACTAACAAGAAGGAGATCTTGTTGGTGCCCTAATAACTGAAACACATAAGTAAGATTGACGATTTCTTCTCTAATCTTGATTTAGTTTGCATGCATAAGATCTTGTATTTATTTTATGACTAAATAAATTAATACATATATGAATATGTAAGCTTATGAGATTATTGAATCCTAACAAGTGGTATCAGAGCCTTAGGTTGTTTGCATGCAAATCGGTTTATAGTTTTTCCGAGTTATAAGATTAACATACAAAACTAATTAATTTAGATTTATGAAGATAAACCTATAAATAACTTTTCATGTTAAAAGTTTCTGGTCCTAAGTGATTTTTGGGATATTTTGGTTTATTTATGGATTTTATTGTTAATTTTATATATTGTTGGCATTAAAATGTGATTTTTATGATAAAAATGTCATTTTTGGACGAAAAATAGATAAACTTCGAATTTTTCAGTGGTTTTTGGATATGTTTTCACATATATTATCTACTGATGGCCTGTAAATTTTCATGTTAAAATAAGTTGTTTTGCTCGAAATATGAATTTTATAAGTTAAAATCGTATTTAAATGGGTAAATAGGTTAATATGAGTTATATTTCGAATCTGGTCATGGAAATTTAATATGTTGTCACATGAAATTTTATAAGATGTGTGTAAAATATTTGGCTATAATGAAGTCTTTTTGCATGATTTATGATTTTTTGATGAAAAATCACATAAATAGTGACTATAATTAGTAATAATGCTAAAACATACTTTATGACTAAAGAAAAACGTCATATGTTGCATTTTATCATTCATTTCAGATCTAAAAGTGAAACGTTGATGACAATAATTTTTCTCATATTTTTATGGTCATAATTGTTAAAACCGATAAACCGCAACATTGTTTTTCTCGATAAATTTTCAAAATTTTTAACCTAAGTTTTGAACATTATGAGTGTCATGGTATTTTTCCAGAATGTTCATGAGTTTAAATTTCAAATTTCAAAATTATTTGAAATTTTTATGATTTAATTTGAAGTTTATAGCATAAAATTTATATTTTTGGTCCATAATGAACAATATTAAGAAATCAAGTTGAGTTATTGTCAAAATATTAGTGAAGACTAAGTTTTGAGTCCTAAGATGGTTAGGGTAATTAACCTGTACATAAATATGAATTTATGTAATTATTGTGATTTTAATAAGTTAAATCATCCAAATCCGTAAAAACCGATTAATATACGATATTGGCTCTTTAAAGGCGATTTAGCATAAAATTAAGCATGTTCATACATATTATAATGCTGCATTTTATTTATGATTGTCATAATTTAATTTTATGTAATTTTTGAATTATGTAATTTTACTTAGTATGGCCATAGTTTTAATTGGTATTACCCGAAATGTATGGGAATATCGATTCGGTTATAATTATTGTGATCTTGTATCACCGTTTTGTAATTTAATAGTTTTATTTTTATTTTTTTATTACAAATGTATAATAGGAAATTATGTAATTCATTTTGTAATTTAATTATTCCGGAGTACCATGAAGACGGTGCCATTCGAGAAGGCGATCCATCAAAGAAAGTGTTGCCTTGAAGTGCGTGCCAAGACCGAAGTTCAAGGGACCAATGAAGTTGGTTTCCGAATTTGTAATAGTTTATTAGATTTATTTTTTTAGGAAGACCATACTAGGATTTTATTTTTATGCTTTGCATTTTATTTATATGTTGCATGCATCGCTAAATCGCCATAACTAAACATGCATTTTAAATCGAGTTTATCGACCGTGTCAATTACAATTATCGTAGTTCACCGCTTTAGTTCACTTAAAACGTGATAGATAATAAATTGACATGACCTCGCTAAAATAAACAATTGAGACTTAGCCTTACCAAAAAGTAGAAACCATGAAAACCTATTTCGTGAGGGAGTGCGCTCGGCCACACCGGGGTAAAAACTTTGTTACGTAGGGGAAGTGGGTGATAAATGTCTATCCACCGAATTCATGTTGATAAGGGATGAATCGGCTACACCGTGCCCAAGTTAATGTGAATTTGGATCATGGACACATTTATTCGAAATTTGGGTTGAACTCAACAAAAGTATTCTCGACCATAGCCGGATGTGTTTTGGGCTAAAGATAAAAATTAATGTAATTTTATCGACCAAGAGTTCTAAAAGTAGAATCGATTAAAGAGTTAATCCACCGAGTTATATTGATAAGGGATGAATCGGCTACACCGTGCCCAAGTTAATATGAATTTGGATTTTGGAATCATTTATCATAGTTGGGTAGAGGTCACTATGTAAATGCTTTACTTGTTAAATTATTTACAAGTATTATTATAACGATAAATGTTTTGTTTTCATTATTCCGTTATCATATTGTTCTATTTCGTTACCTCAATTTATACGATAACATTTCTATTTTAATTCAAATCTCCATTAAAACATCGTAACTAAAGACAAATATGAATGTTCTTCTAAAACCTCGTGTTATCCATTGGAAGGATCTCTTGTGTAGAGTATAGATAAAAGTTATTCGTGATCAAAAGGGTTTTTGATTTTTGACTAACATACCTACTTACAATTAATTGTTTCTCATATGCTTACTTGAGTTAAGTACTTTGAGACATTAAATCATTTTGGTAACTAGATTTGTAGGAAATCAAAATTGACCAAAATACCGCAACCACTTCAATGAAAGTTTTAAGACTAAACGAATAAATTGAAGAGTAGTTTTCATGAATTTCAATTTTGCTTAGCAAAGACTCATTGAAATAAGTGGGAGCATTCTCTTAAACCGTTAAGAAAAGGACGAGGTTCTAAGAAGTAAAATTAGAATGGAATTGATACAAGGTAATGGTAAAAGTAAAGTTATTGAGAATAACGATACTAAACCTATCAATCCCGACAGATAAAGTTTCCATTGTCTTAAACGTTGGACACTAGAAAGGAAACTACCCCAAATTATTGAAGAATCAACAAGTTAGTTGTGGGACATCTAATGGGACCTTCTTCTTTAAATGTTTATTCGATTGACATAAATTTTGCTAGTACTACTTCGTCAATATTAGAAACCGGTGGTGGTTTTCATCATTGTATTTGATACATAGGATGATTAGAACATGACGACTAGCAACAATGATGTCGAGAGATAGAGTCATTGTGTACTCAATCTAGTTTTGGGTTTATATTTATACCTTAATTATGACTATTAAGTGAATAAACTCTAAATAAGAATATAAACTTGTTAAGATACAAAAGAGGTTTCACTTTTGTGACCCTATACACCATGATTTGATGTATGGCTAGCCCATTATCAAGGTGATTATATTCTAAACCAAACTAGAATGATATATCATGTAGATGATGCAAGACTCAAATTGGTAACCCAAGATTAACCTTAAATTCTGGAATGATGAACGCAAAGAGTTATCGAGTACTTTTGGAACCATTAGATTGTTAATCTTATGGTAAATGCGTATCTTGTATTTAAAGCAAGATGTCTCGTGCTTTTGGTTGAAAAGGAGATCGAGGTTGTAAATCATTGATCCAGAATAGGTCAATCATTTTCTTTTACCAACAATTTAAGTTGACACTAATGTGTTCACTTAATAAGGTAAATAGAGAAATCTTTAAAGAAGTTCAAAGAGTTCCATAAATCACGATCTAGTCGTGATGGGATTATCAAAGTGAAGACTTTGATATAAGCCAAATGAAATGTGATATAGTATCACATGTTAATCTCTCTTAGCACACATTATGGGATAATGTGTGGTTGGATAAAGAAATCAAACCCTATTCGATATGGTTTGGACCTTAATCAAGTTACTTTGAGTTACTTTATCCTTTTGGGGATTTTATCATATTGTCTAAATTATTTTTCCTCTAAATATAAAACGATTCATATGAGATATGAAATGGTAGAGTACCATGCTTGTAAGTTTTCAAAAGAAACAAATGCTCATTTTTCCTTACTATAATCACGAGTACAACAGGTTTGTGGCTCGTGAAGCTGTCTTTCTAGAATACAAATTTATTTCTAGAAGACAGAGTGGGAGAAAATATTCAAGAGCCACAAAAGAATGTTATGTCGCAAGAAACTGGTCTTTCTTGGTTACATGAGACGTTTCTTGGCTACTTGAGACGTTTTGTGTAAGACGTTGTTTCTTCAAAACCTAGGAGGTTAAAGTCATCACTTGTTGAAGATGATGAATTAATGTTACTTTTAAGAAAGTAAAGAGCTTACAACTTACAAAGAAATTATTTGATTCAAGTTACTTCTGGAAAGTAATGAACATATGACTTACATGGGAGTGTTTAAGTCACAACTCAATACAAGGCTTAGAGCCATGAAAATCCGAAATAAATTCCAAGTGGAATTGTTGGATATCTAAGAGAGATGTCATAGCTTGATTAGTTGCAAAGTGTTTTGCACTATTCGGATCTTCTTAGGGATTGCATTTCATTATGATGAGATATATAGCGAGTGAATCTAAAACCCACTTCTTCAAAGAAAGAATGTATTCTATACATGTTATGAGTTTTGTAGATTCTTACAATCCTAAGACAATGTGAAACTTAACAGATAGTCTTAAGTAGGACATTAATGAGTTGGAGTCAATGTTTTGATCATGTTATAAAACTTTTGTCAATGGGTCGAGAAGTTGTGTTTATACATGAAGTTTAGTGGGAGTCACAGTAATTTTAATTAGTCTTATATGTGGATGACATATTGATCATTGTGAATGATTTAAGACTTTTGGAGTATTATAATACATCCTTAATATCCGGATTTATGGAGATAAATCTACATGATATTAGCATCAAATAAGAAGTCTTATGTTGATAAGATTCATGATTAGTTCAATCGAGTTGAACATATTTGATTGATTCCATTTGTTTCCGCTGTCGGATCAATTAAATGAGTAATGATGTACAACACTTCATATACTTTGAGTATGATGAATTGTTTCAAAATCGAATTTAAGTAATAGTTACCAAGTAGTCATATAGATTATTCTTGAGTGCTTGAGGAAGCATTAAGGATGGAAAGTTAAGTGTTTTTGATGCAATTAACTAATTTGTGTTAGGGTGTTACACGAATGACAATTGAGATTGCGAACGGTTTCAGACAAAACCATATTCAAAACACGTGAAGATGGTTAAGGAACCATTGTGGCTATGTTATTTAAGAAATAGATTTGCTAGAATCGTTATAGGCAATAAAGAACAATGACATATATTTACAACGGAAATTGAGTACACTTGCAATCATGAGATGTGCAAGAAGGATGAGTCCCGCACACTGTGAAAACAGTGGAAGCTATTCTAAGGCTAGAAGGCCTATGTCTAGATTGGATCTAGACACGTACTCAGAAAGTTTTGTAATGCAAATGTATACATTACAAAGGAAAACGAGTATGTAGTAAGTTTGAGTAAGGTACAAGAAGTTTATAAAACCTACTAACCAAAGCCTTCTCATAGGCTTAACATGTTGAGTCATGTCATATGTCATTTCAATTGCATTGAGATAAACAACTACATATAAGATGAAAATGGATTATAAAAATATGAAGTAGTAATCAGGTATTGACTATTCATATGTGATAATCACATTTGTCGTTCGAGTTTTTAAATCTAAAAAAACTCCTTTTATACCTTGTTACATCCAAACGGGTTGTAGAGACAATATTGAACCCCGTTAAAGTGAACCCGGATTAACATGGTATTTGCCCATAGTCACTTGTATAAGGTGACGTCTCGAAGTGACTAGAGTGTGATGCGATTGATGGCAAGTTTAAGTGCCATAGAGTCATATGAGATGACTAGTCGATCACATAGGCAGATTGTTAGGAACACTTTGTCGGGCCTAATGACCGCTTATAGAGTTCTGGAAAATTTATATAGCCTGGTCGTGGCGAGAGCTACTATAGTATTCTAATGAGTCGATTCTTTTAACTAAAGACTGTTCGCCTAAAGTGGCACAGTTTCAGATTAACTTTGATTTATGTTTCTACGACCTTCGTAAATGGGGTCAAATGGGCATATTTTGAGTTATGATGGTTGTGGCTAGTCGAAGGGAATAGTGCGATACGAATTGTCCACCCCCTTGTCAGGGTTAAAACAATATCTCAGGGCCACTCGAGGAGTAATGAACTGGAAATGCGTGGCCACGCTCGGAAGGTATCTATGGTAGATGATTCTGGTCAATCAGTTATTCTCCAGATCGAGGAAACCACTCTCGATATGATCACTTGCAAGTACGACCTGAAAGACACCTTGCATTGAGTGGGAGATAGTAATAGGACAAGAGAATTGGTGACGCACACTTGTCGAGGACAAGTGGGAGATTGTTGGAATAAGTGTCCTCCGACAATAATGCGATCACAACTGTCGATCATGATGATCACATGTTTAAATCTCATTTTAAGAATACACGTGGGATGTAATATTTTACAGTCAACTGGTCCACACATATCGGTAATGATTGGCTGACTAGAGTTTGACATTACTGTCGTGCGACGGTGGTGATCAGTTGATCCACTTAGATCATACCTATAGGGAAATACTCTTAATTGATTATTTAATTAATCGTATGCCGATACGAGTTAATTAAATTGCTTAAAATTGACGGATGATTTTGTGAGTAAAGTTAACGTGTCTTATTGTAATTTGATTAAATGAGATACGGTCTAAGTAATCGAATTGTTTTATTGTGGGGTAATATCCGTATAAAACCCTTTCTTTATAGGATTATAACGCAAATTCAATACGCGATTTATAGTCATAAAACGAAAATAACAAGGAAACGATAAAGATTAAGCAATAACCTTCGGTCCTAGTGCAAATTGGCAATGAGAGATCAAGGTAGATCTCCTCCTAAATGATGCACCCAAGATGGTCCGAGAAATGCCCTTGTGCTAGAAGGAATCCTCTAATTGCCTTGCAATATTGAGAGGATTGTTTTTGTGAGTTTTGTTGGATGAGAGATCCGAATTTTTGAGAGGCACTTTTCTCAAAAACCCTAAAATTTTTGTCTCAAATGAATTAGGTTACAAAAGAGAGGAGAACCTATCTTTTGTTCTCTCTTGGCCGGCCAACCATGAGCCCCATTGGGAAGTGGGCTTCCACTTCCTTTTAGCTTTAGCTCATGGTCCAGTTCGTTAATGCTAAAACGTATACGACGGGTTTTCTAATTATAAATTGTCATCGGTTATCGGTAATTAAAGCATCAACTAATAATACGAGTTAGTTGAATTATTAATACATGTCCGACAAAGACAATATTGTATAATTAATTTATTCAATATACGTTAATCAAATATAAATCGTTTATATTCAATTTTACGAATTAACTGCTTAATTCGCCTTAGCCATTATTATTTAATCCGTATTAAATAAAATATCTCAACATCACATTTTTTGACTAATTATTAGTCAAATAACTCAGACTAACTGGTTAGTCAAATTTGGCATCTACATGACTGTATTTTCATACCGTCACATCTCTCAAACGTATCCTATAGGTGTGACTTTTAGGGACCGTTGATCACCGCCATCAGAATGACAATAACGTCAAACTTATCTAGCAAGCCAACCGTTATTGATAAACGTGGACCAACTGATAATAATACAAAAGTATACCCTTTGATCCTTTTAGAGATTTATAAGTCCTTGCACTAACTGTTAAGGACACCAGCCCCAACAAGCTCCCACTTGTCCGTACAAGTGTATGTGCAATGACGTTATCCGCACTAACTGGAGGACACAAGCTCCAACAAACTCCCACTTGTCCGTACAAGTGTATGTGCGATAACCGATTCTCATATTCATTTAAAATTTCTCCCACTCAATGTAAAACAATTTGCAGATCCGGATCCGCAAAGGTCGTATTTTACAATCGATCTGTATCTAGAGTGGTTTCCCCGACTAGAGAGTAACTTAACTGATAAAACGAATCCGTATCCGAGCATGGCCATGCATTTCGATTCTGACTCCTCGAGTGGCCCTGAGAAATATCGAGTACCTGATAAAGGCTGAATATTTCCTTCAACTCGACTCCTTCCGATCTAAGCACAACATGAAATGACCCAGAAAAAATCTACTTGGCCCCCTGTTACGGATGACCGTGAGAAAGAAACCAAAGTCACCCAAAATCTGCCTTAGTCTCAAGAGACAGTCGATAGTCAAAAGAATCGACTCTTAGGATCACCATGGAAGTCCTATCCACGACCGGGCAACGAATGTTATAAAACATTTAGGACTCCACGTCGATGTCACAATTGTGTCCTACGAAATATCCGTATAAATCGCCTCTGTGATTGGTCAGTCAACCGGTTGACTTATGGCTCGTTGAACCCACCATCAACCAACGTCACAAAATAATTGCCAGAGTTATCAGCTCATGTGGGCAATTAAGGACTGAAAAATATAATGTTCGTTCAGTTCACTTTGTGGTGTTCAAAAATTGTCGCACAATTCCACATGAAAAACAAAATATATAAATATCAAAACGATGATGTTGTATAGAGTACAAAAGGGAATGAATCAGATCCATAAAAGAGTACTACAACTTAGGAACACGTTTAATTCCCATGGAATTGACGTGCCCTTCATGCTTATCTTGTCGTAATGGTTTAGTGAGAGGATCTGCTATGTTATCATCTGTAGCAATCTTTTCTATCACTACTTCCTTTTGCTCCACGTAATCTCGGATTAGATGAGCTTTCCGTTGTACATGTCTAGACTTGTTGCTAGACTTTGGCTCCTTAGCTTGGAAGATGGCACCACTATTGTCGCAATAGATGGTGATCGGGTCATTCGAACTAGGCACTACGGATAGTCCATGTAAGAATTGACGCATCCATATCGCTTCCTTTGTAGCTTCAGACGCGGCATAGTACTCGGACTCGTCGTAGAATCTCTGTAGAATCGTTTGCTTGGAACTCTTCCGGTGATGCAGCGCCATTAAGAGTAAAAACGAATCCAGACTGAGATTTCGAGTCATCTCGATCCGTTTGGAAGCTAGCATCTGCGTAACCGGTTGCGCATAGCTTTTGAGGGCCTCCATAAGTCAATGCCCAATCTTTAGTCCTCCGTAGGTACTTAAGAATGTTCTTGACAGCCAGCCAATGTGATTCACTTGGATGCTGTTGGAATCGACTTATCATACTCAATGCATATGCCACGTCGGGACGTGTGCATATCATGGCATACATGATTGATCCTATAGCCGAAGCATAAGGGATCCGTGCCATGCGCTCTTTCTCTTCCGGTGTCTCTGGTGCCTGAGACTTGCTCAAATGCACCCCTGGAGCCATAGGAAGAAACCCCTTCTTGGAGTTAGTCATGCTGAATCTCTCTAGGACTTTGTCTATGTAAGACTCCTGACTGAGAGATAACATCCGACGTGATCTATCTCGATAGATACGGATGCCCAGAATTCTTTGTGCCTCACCCAGATCTTTCATCTGGTAATGGTTCTTCAACCATACTTTCACCGAAGATAAGAGAGGTATGTCATTTCCAATCAGGAGTATGTCGTCAACATACAATATTAGGAAGACAATCTTGCTCCCACTCGACTTGATATATAGACATGGTTCCTCGACAGATCGAGTAAATCCATTTTCTTTTATCACTTGGTCGAAGCGATGATTCCAACTCCGAGATGCTTGCTTAAGTCCATAGATGGAACGCTTAAGCTTGCACACTTTCTTAGGATGTTCTGGATCGATGAAACCTTCGGGTTGTACCATGTACAACTCTTCCTCCAAAAAGCCGTTTAAGAAGGCGGTTTTCACGTCCATTTGCCAAATTTCATAGTCATGAAAAGCGGCAATCGCTAAGATAATCCGAATGGAACGCAGCATGACTACGGGTGCAAAAATCTCATCGTAGTGCAAACCTGGCACTTGGGTGAAACCTTTAGCAACTAGTCGTGCTTTGTAGATATCTTGTTGACCTTCCACAGAATGCTTTATCTTGTAAAGCCATTTGCATTGAAGGGGACGAACCTTAGCAGGTAAGTCAACAAGATCCCACACGTTGTTCTCATACATGGAGTCCATCTCGGATTGCATGGCCTCAAGCCATAGCTTTGAGTCAGAACTAGTCATGGCACCTTTATAGGTTTCGGGTTCACTACTCGTTAAGAGTAGAACGTCATCTATGTCATGTTCCTCGACCATACCAATGTATCTGTCCGGAGGAATAGAGACTCTTCCCGACCTCCTAGGCTCCTCGGGAATGTTAATGCAGCCGGGATTGAAGGAATAGGTTCCTCCAATGGTTGCTCGGTACTTGGTTCTGGAATCTCCGACAGTTCGAAGGTTCTATCACTCTTTGCATTCTCGAGAAATTCCTTCTCTAAGAATGTCGCACTAGCCGCAACAAAAACACGTTGTTCGGTTGGCGAATAGAAGTAATGACCAAGTGTTCCTTTAGGATAACCTATAAAGTATGTCTTGACCGATCGCGGGCCGAGCTTATCCTCGTGTCTCCACTTGACATAAGCCTCGCAGCCCCAAACCCGTATAAAGGACAAGTTAGGGACCGTTCCCTTCCATAGTTCATATGGAGTCTTGTCAACAGCTTTAGACGGACTTCGGTTAAGTATTAGAGCGGCTGACAAAAGAGCATAACCCCATAATGAATCAGGTAAAACCGTGTGACTCATCATGGATCGAACCATATCAAGTAGTGTTCGATTTCTCCGTTCGGACACACCATTCAATTGAGGTGTTCCAGGTGGAGTTAATCGTAAGGCAATCCACGTCTTTGAGGTGTTGATCAAACTCGTGAGAAAGATACTCGCCACCACGATCTGAACGTAGTGTTTTAGTCTTTCTACCCAATAGGTTATGTACCCTATTCTGGTATTCTTTGAATTTATCAAAGGATTCACTTTTATGCTTCATTAAGTAGACATAGCCATATCTACTTAAATCGTCCGTGAAAGTGATGAAATACCTATAGCCTTCTCGTGCGGTGATTGACATAGGTCCACATACATCCGTGTGTATGAGTCCTAATAGGTCAGCAGCGCGCATTCCAACACCTTTGAAGGAAATACGAGTCATCTTACCGATGAGACATGATTCACACGTGCCAAATGATTGAAAATCAAAGGCCGAGATAGCTCCATTTTTGATGAGCTGTTTTACGCGTTTTTCATTAATGTGTCCCATACGGCAGTGCCATAGATATGTTTGATCTTTGTCACCAACCTTTAACTTTTTATTCATTACGTGTAATATTTCGGTGGTCTGATCTAAAACATAAATTCCGTTCATGGAGACTGCCTTGTCAGTAAATCATATCGTGTAATGAGAAAATGCAAGTATTATTCTCTATTACAAATGAAAAACCAAGTTTATCAAGTGCGAAAACCGAAATAATGTTCTTAGAAAGACTGGGTACATAATAGCAGTTATATAAAAATAACTCAAATCCGCTAGGAAGCTGGATCACATATGTTCCCCTTGAGACGGCAGCCACTCGTGCTCCATTCCCAACACGCAGGTCCACCTCACCCTTTACGAGGGGTTCGATGTTTTGAGCCCCGCACATGATTACACGATGAGAACCACAACCAAGATTATCAAGTACCCAAGTTCCGTAACTTGCGTGGTTAATCTCAATCATATGAATAAAAGTAGAAGAAGAAGAAAACATACCAACAGGTTTAACACGACCTGCCTTTAAGTCCTCATGATAAACAGGACATGTACGCCTCCAATGCCCAGTCTTGTGGCAATGATGGCATTCCATGTTTTCATTCTTGCTCTTTGTCATGCCTGATGAGTTGCTCGACTCACCAGGACCACTCTTACCTGAACCCGACTTCTTGAACTTTGCCTTACCTACTGCTAGGTTTGCCTGAGCTTTGCCCTTACCTTTCCCTTTGTTTGTCACAACGAGAACATCCTGTTTCAAGCTCCCACTGAACTTCATGTCCTTCTCGGTCTGTACGAGAAGGGAGTGCAGTTCATGTGGGGTTTTCTTCAAATCATTCATGTAGTAATTCGCTCTAAATTGCGAAAAACCATCGTGGAGTGAATGAAGCATGCGGTCGATAACAATGTTCTCGCTGATGTTACAATCAAAGGTCTCGATTTTCTCGACATTCTCAATCATCGAGAATGTGTGGGCTAACTGGTTGGCCCTTTCGAGTCTCGCATCAAAGAAGCGAGTGGTATGCTCATAGGTCACGATTCTCGGTGCTTTCGAGAATTCCTTAGTGAGCGTGGTGAAAATCTTGTTTGCACCATGGGCTATGAAGCGTTTCGGCAAATTGGGTTCCATTGCAAAAATGAGTACGTTTTTAATCGCACCCGCTTCCATACATAAATCGTTAAACTTGGCGATTTCAAGACTCTAGCCGTGGGACTGGGTTTGCCGGGAGGGGCTCTAATAGATATTTGAGCTTCCGTCGCAGCGGCAGCATTCCGTAATGCCGCCTCCCGGTCCGCGAAGTTTGATCCATCATTCTTGATCGAGTAGACCGATTCATCCGATTCATGAAGATCCGGCCGGGACTCACGGTCCAATGTGGCACTTGGCATTGGGTTATCGAGTAGAACCAGCCATTTGTTATTAGCGAGTTTAAAAGTTCGTGATCTACACCGAAAAAGAAAGAAAAACAAAAACGAAATAAGCAACTCATCGAGGTGATTTAAGTCTATTAAAATTCATTTTAATCGTGTAGACTCATTGCACTTGTATTATTGATCTCCCTCAAGAATGATACAAGTGATCCCAAGACTCAATTTCTGTAAATTGATAAGCCAACTGTTTAGCTAATTCTTCCGTAAGAACTCTTGGTCGATAGATTTCCGTAAATCCTATCTATAGTCCACCATAGTCACAGGATCGTACGAGTGACCATAGTGTTGAGATAAAATAGGTCAATCGGTTCCAACTTACCCGACGTAGAAGGGGTCATATTATGCCTACCGACGAAGAAGGGACTCATTGGAGTTTGACCTATAAAGACCGTTCTCAATTTTGGTTTATACGAGGAAGATCCCATCAACTTAATTATAATTCATTTTAAATGAACGAATAACTAGCGTCTGTGTGAATGAATCAATTTAGGTGATGGCTTAGCATGATCGTGTGACATGAGAATGTCAAAAGAAAACTAACTCGTGACCTCTATATGTGTCAGTTTTCATGCAATAATTAGGTGGTTTGGTTTTTAGGCGGAATATGATGCATATTATCGTTACGAAAATAAATAAAAAGAATGCAATACGTAAATAAAAATTTCCTAGTGTGGCCTATCCTAATAAAAAGAACATAAAACAACTTTGGAATCCACCGTTGGACCCGAGAAGCTTGTCTTGATGTTCCATCTTGATCCATGTAGCGGGAGTGAGCATCCGGTCTCCATCTTTGGTCTTCTCAAAAATTACAATTTTAAATTTACAAATATAAACCTATTTACATTCTAAATAAAAACTGTAATTAAAAGAAATAAAAATGGAGATACGAGATCTCAAAATACAACCAAGACCGTGTTCCATCATTACGGTAACACATTCTACTAAGGCCACACTAAGTTACAACCGTTTGCAAAATAAATAAATACGTAATTAAAAGCATTCAAAACAATTAACAATAACGATAAATAAAATGCATCAACTAAATTAAATTTATTCGTGACATAATTCCGTAATTATGTTAAAATTTTATCCAAACCACCAAAGATAATTAAAATTATATGACAAAACCGCTTTAGTCAAGTTAATTTTAATCCGAGATAATCCGTTACAATAAATCGTTTTAAAGTAACTTAATTTTACGTGAGTGAACCGTTTCACTATCAAGCGAGAGCATAAATCCGTTTTATGCAAAATTGGCCCGAAAAAAAAAACAAACAAAATTTTTTTTTTTTTTTTTTTTTTTTTTTTCTCTGTACTGCTGTACGTGAACAGTACCGTTACCACGAAAATTTTTTTTTTTTTTTTTTAAATGCTGTAAAAACCGAGAGCATCAAAAAGGCCAAAAAAATTTATACGGCTCAAAATCGTGAGCAACAAAAGATCAAAACAAAACGGTTTGATAAAACACAATTGCAATTTTAATCTAATCCGTATAGAAAACAAACTACAATTGTAACATCTTCAACATATTGCAATAATTATCGGTTAAAATTACAACATGTGAAGAATGAATCGAAAACAAAACAAGAGATCGTCTGATCTAGCAATAACCATGAGGCACGTTGTCCAAGGCAAAAAAAAAAATATGAAAACAGGCCGTAAAAAACAGAAAAGCCACACGGTTTTCAACAAAAAAAATGCCGTGACAAAAAAATTTGGCCGAGACCAACAAACAGCCACACGGTTTCAACAATTTTAAGCAAACAATTGATAGATCTTTAGCGTATTGTAATGAATATCGATTACAAAAACAATATGCAAAGATCAAATCGAAAACTAGACAAGCAACAACTCACACCGTGTAAACTTGACACGGATCCCAAGGCACAAAACACAAAAGGAACGCAGCAAAAAAAAAAATAATTGCCGACAAAAAAAATTTGTGCCGTGAGGGTTTTAAACAAAAAATTACCGATTCAAAATCCGTTTGATGAAAATCACATAGAAAAATTTACGTGGCCTCGCTCTGATACCACTTGTGGGGTAATATCCGTATAAAACCCTTTCTTTATAGGATTATAACGCAAATTCAATACGCGATTTATAGTCATAAAACGAAAATAACAAGGAAACGATAAAGATTAAGCAATAACCTTCGGTCCTAGTGCAAATTGGCAATGAGAGATCAAGGTAGATCTCCTCCTAAATGATGCACCCAAGATGGTCCGAGAAATGCCCTTGTGCTAGAAGGAATCCTCTAATTGCCTTGCAATATTGAGAGGATTGTTTTTGTGAGTTTTGTTGGATGAGAGATCCGAATTTTTGAGAGGCCCTTTTCTCAAAAACCCTAAAATTTTTGTCTCAAATGAATTAGGTTACAAAAGAGAGGAGAACCTCTCTTTTGTTCTCTCTTGGCCGGCCAACCATGAGCCCCATTGGGAAGTGGGCTTCCACTTCCTTTTAGCTTTAGCTCATGGTCCGGTTCGTTAATGCTAAAACGTATACGACGGGTTTTCTAATTATAAATTGTCATCGGTTATCGGTAATTAAAGCATCAACTAATAATACGAGTTAGTTGAATTATTAATACATGTCCGACAAAGACAATATTGTATAATTAATTTATTCAATATACGTTAATCAAATATAAATCGTTTATATTCAATTTTACGAATTAATCTTAATTCGCCTTAGCCATTATTATTTAATCCGTATTAAATAAAATATCTCAACATCACATTTTTTGACTAATTATTAGTCAAATAACTCAGACTAACTGGTTAGTCAAATTTGGCATCTACATGACTGTATTTTCATACCGTCACATCTCTCAAACGTATCATATAGGTGTGACTTTTAGGGACCAGTTGATCACCGCCATCTGTATGACAATAACGTCAAACTTATCTAGCAAGCCAACCGTTATTGATAAACGTGGACCAACGGATAATAATACAAAAGTATACCCTTTGATCCTTTTAGAGATTTATAAGTCCTTGCACTAACTGTTAAGGACACCAGCCCCAACAATTTGCGTTATAGTCATAAAACGAAAATAACAAGGAAACGATAAAGATTAAGCAATAACCTTCGGTCCTAGTGCAAATTGGCAATGAGAGATCAAGGTAGATCTCCTCCTAAATGATGCACCCAAGATGGTCCGAGAAATGCCCTTGTGCTAGAAGGAATCCTCTAATTGCCTTGCAATATTGAGAGGATTGTTTTTGTGAGTTTTGTTGGATGAGAGATCCGAATTTTTGAGAGGCACTTTTCTCAAAAACCCTAAAATTTTTGTCTCAAATGAATTAGGTTACAAAAGAGAGGAGAACCTCTCTTTTGTTCTCTCTTGGCCGGCCAACCATGAGCCCCATTGGGAAGTGGGCTTCCACTTCCTTTTAGCTTTAGTTCATGGTCCGGTTCGTTAATGCTAAAACGTATACGACGGGTTTTCTAATTATAAATTGTCATCGGTTATCGGTAATTAAAGCATCAACTAATAATACGAGTTAGTTGAATTATTAATACATGTCCGACAAAGACAATATTGTATAATTAATTTATTCAATATACGTTAATCAAATATAAATCGTTTATATTCAATTTTACGAATTAACTGCTTAATTCGCCTTAGCCATTATTATTTAATCCGTATTAAATAAAATATCTCAACATCACATTTTTTGACTAATTATTAGTCAAAGAACTCAGACTAACTGGTTAGTCAAATTTGGCATCTACATGACTGTATTTTCATACCGTCACATCTCTCAAACGTATCATATAGGTGTGACTTTTAGGGACCAGTTGATCACCGCCATCTGTATGACAATAACGTCAAACTTATCTAGCAAGCCAACCGTTATTGATAAACGTGGACCAACTGATAATAATACCAAAAGTATGCCCTTTGATCCTTTTAGAGATTTATAAGTCCTTGCACTAACTGTTAAGGACACCAGCCCCAACAATTTGCGTTATAGTCATAAAACGAAAATAACAAGGAAACGATAAAGATTAAGCAATAACCTTCGGTCCTAGTGCAAATTGGCAATGAGAGATCAAGGTAGATCTCCTCCTAAATGATGCACCCAAGATGGTCCGAGAAATGCCCTTGTGCTAGAAGGAATCCTCTAATTGCCTTGCAATATTGAGAGGATTGTTTTTGTGAGTTTTGTTGGATGAGAGATCCGAATTTTTGAGAGGCACTTTTCTCAAAAACCCTAAAATTTTTGTCTCAAATGAATTAGGTTACAAAAGAGAGGAGAACCTCTCTTTTGTTCTCTCTTGGCCGGCCAACCATGAGCCCCATTGGGAAGTGGGCTTCCACTTCCTTTTAGCTTTAGTTCATGGTCCGGTTCGTTAATGCTAAAACGTATACGACGGGTTTTCTAATTATAAATTGTCATCGGTTATCGGTAATTAAAGCATCAACTAATAATACGAGTTAGTTGAATTATTAATACATGTCCGACAAAGACAATATTGTATAATTAATTTATTCAATATACGTTAATCAAATATAAATCGTTTATATTCAATTTTACGAATTAACTGCTTAATTCGCCTTAGCCATTATTATTTAATCCGTATTAAATAAAATATCTCAACATCACATTTTTTGACTAATTATTAGTCAAAGAACTCAGACTAACTGGTTAGTCAAATTTGGCATCTACATGACTGTATTTTCATACCGTCACATCTCTCAAACGTATCATATAGGTGTGACTTTTAGGGACCAGTTGATCACCGCCATCTGTATGACAATAACGTCAAACTTATCTAGCAAGCCAACCGTTATTGATAAACGTGGACCAACTGATAATAATACCAAAAGTATGCCCTTTGATCCTTTTAGAGATTTATAAGTCCTTGCACTAACTGTTAAGGACACCAGCCCCAACAAGCTCCCACTTGTCCGTACAAGTGTATGTGCAATGACGTTATCCGCACTAACTGGAGGACACAAGCTCCAACATTTATTACTTAGATAAAATTATTGTTTACGAAACAATTGAAATTGAATGAATAATTTATTATAAATACAAGATATTGTAATTTATAATTTGATAAACCATTTTGGTACAAGTGATTACGAATTACTAGTGGATTTTGTATATGACATATTTTATGAGTATGTTGATTTTTAATATGTTAAAAATATATTACAAATTCACATGTCAAGTAACATGTCACATATGTCACAATTGACAAATGATAAAATAAAATGGACCTTCCATTTTATTTTGTATGTACCGAAATATTGGAGGGAGTATTAGTGGATAAATTGTGTTGATTATTTTAATAAGAGAAAACACAATGATCAAAGCCTAATAGTAGCCATGCAAACCTATTTTTCTTGGGAAGAAAATGAGCATCATGCATTGGCTCCCCTCCACCCAAGCCAGCCGGTTTACTAAGAGGAAAAGATAGAGTTTTTCCTCTATCATTCATTCACTACTTTCACCTAATATTTTCTAGTGTAAGAAAATCATTTTCTCTCTACAATTTGTGAAAATCTTAGAGAAATAAAACCTCACAAATCTCTCCCTCTTGGACCGAAATATTCAAGAGAAGAAATTAATATTTTGTGTCAAATTTTAAGTAAGACTTATATTATTACTAGTTCATAATAATATTAGTTTTTAAGGGTTTTCCTTGGGTATATACTTTTGGGAGAGGTTCTAATTTGGACATTTGTTCATCCATTGTTGGAAAGCTCAAGAACTAACAAGAAGGAGATCTTGTTGGTGCCCTAATAACCGAAACACATAAGTAAGATTGACGATTTCTTCTCTAATCTTGTTTTAGTTTGCATGCATAAGATCTTGTATTTATTTTATGACCAAATAAATTAATACATATATGAATATGTAAACTAATGAGATTATTGTATTCCTAACAGATGGGACTTCCCAAATAAGGAAGGTCGCGGTTGGCTTTCCTGTTATCTAACCCCAACAGGATCTCTCCTAAACACAGGCAAGTTGGGCTCCTGCGCAGCTCCATTTTCTCGATTAAGCTCAAGTAACGAGGGTCACCTCTCAAATCCTCATCAACATACCCTTGAAGGACATATACATGCAGTAGGCAAAATGCGAATGCCCTTCGCCTTGCAACATAGGAAATGGTAGGATCTGCCCTGTTTATGAATCGATCGATGAAGTCCAACATTCGCACTCCTTTTGAGGTCACAAGACGGTCAACCTCAGCTCTTGTCAATCCAAGCAAATCTCCGAACTTATTCTTATACCCTTGAGAAGTAGAGGGTATAGAAGACAAATGTTCCGGGTCCCAACCACCGATCGCAGTAATTTCTTCGGGAAATGGGCAAATATCGCCTCCAGGAAAGGCAAATGCGTGATAATTCGGGTCCCAATAATCATGACAAGCATCTAGGAACGGTTTGACTACCTTGATCAGCTTCAAACTCAAGATCGATAAAAAATTATAGGCGCCCATATCGTGTTTCTCCACATTAGAGAACTCATTTGTCCACTCTTTCAGACGGATTTCAAGAGTATTCATGAAGTATGCTTAATTAGAGAGCTTTTATGTAATAAGACGAGAGAAAGACGGAAGAATTATGTGAATAAAACCTCCCTCGACGTCTATATTTATACTAAAAGCTGTTTCCAAAAATCTGACAGGACAGACACACTGGGGAACAGGCGCAGCACCTGCTGCGACTCTTCAACGGGACGCAGCTCCTGCTGCGCCTCTTCCTAAGCCTTCTTTCTATGATTTTCCGCGTTGGATCTTTCCTAATTCCTCCAAGAATAATTTCCTATTCATACGCGTTATTATTTTGGTAAATCCGTCAAATTACCATGTTGCGCGTTTCCTAAGTTCCACGGGCGCGCATTTCGAGGCAATATCGGTATTTTCGTCATTTCAGCACACTTATACATTTCTTTTTAATTTTATTTTTCGGGGAATCATTTCACCAATTTAGATATTCATTTTCAAACTTACACATTTTATTTTAATTTTCTTTTTTGGGGGAATTATTTCACTCCCATTCCATTTCACATTTCAAACTTATATGTTTCTATTTTTTTCTTTTTTTAGGGGGTAACCCTCCCTACCGTCCGGTCATTTTCAGTAAATTTTTTACATTTTCGAGTCTTTGTCTTGCGCTAATTTAGGCCATGAATACAAATATGTGTTTTATGTGTAATTTCATTTCGGCAGCAAGACGGCGCAAACCGTCATCTACCAAACCTGTTCAAAGCTAACCTGCAGGTACAAACAAAGCAACCCAGCAGCAAAGGCACTCAGGCCATCATATATACAACCAAAAGGGAATATGTACACCAAACTGGGGGCTCGAGCCCGAAACAAAGTGTATAAAATGCAAAATGAAGGTTCCAAAATGTACAAAAGTGTGTGAAGTACAACCAACAACAAAAACGACAAAGAGCAACAAACTACAGCTGGTCGCCGCCTAGCTCAACAACTCTCGCCTCGAGAGCAGCGATCTCGGCGTCGCGGACCTCTAGCTCCCTCAGCAGGCGAGCTGTCTCCTCCCGGGACTGGGCAAGCTCTCGCTCCAAGTCACGCTCCCTCTGCAAATGCAAGAATTGGCTCATGTCAATCGTTTCAAACATAAGGAAAGTTAGAAAATTCCAAAATGAAGTGAACAGAAGGTTCATACCTGACGTCCTCGACCGCCAACAAGTGCCTCGATGGCAGTAGCCCGTAGCCGGTTGGCTACACTCCACAAAGCCACGAACCGGGATGGCGCAACCTACATTTCAAGGATCCTCAATAATTTGATAAGTTTAAACAAGTGTATTCTTATACGAAAGCTGATTAAATTAGGGAGCATACCCTCCAAATCAGGTGCTGCCACTCGTCTAGACCAGTATCTCTCACCGCCGCGTCAAAGTCGCGAAGCTCGGAGATCGTCGTCATCCCGGTCGCATCAGTGTACTCGAGGGTCTCGGGTTACGCTGGGGACTCGATGCCCGCCACCTCAACCTCCTGAAAAATTCAAATGGTTTTCATTAATTGATGATCATTCATCATGTTTTCATGTCGATCGAAAAAGAATAAAGCACTTACCAGGACTGGCTAGTACGCCAACCTCCCGTAGAGGAACGCCGAGTAATCCTCACCAGGAAGAAGGAGGGCGTCGCCATCCGACGCCAACCAAGTCAGCCTCCCTCTCAGCATCAGAAAGCTCCCTGAACATCGTCCGAGGAGGATCGATGGGAACCGTCAAGACATCTCGGGAGCACTGACGAGCCAAGCGCTCGCCCAAGTACCACATAGGACCCATCGACGTCCTCAAAAGCAACCGGCTCTAGCTCCTAGGTCGAAGGATCTCAGCCACAAAAGGAGGAGCGCCAGTGTAGTCCGTCCAAGGCCTGGGCACCCACTATGAAAAGCAAACAAGAGGTCATTCATATGATCGGTTCCGAAAGAGAGCAATGAAAAAGAAAACAAAGAAAAGTGGCTTGAAGATACTCACGTCGTCCAGCTGTAGAGCGTTCACGCCCCATCGAAAGGCGTCGTGGAAGTAAGGCTAGCTCTTCGTGCGACACATCACCCAATCCCTCACAACAGGATAAGCTCTCTCCCCCGGCTCCGTCCTCTTGGGCGCGAGGCTCGGAAAGTAGGAGTACACCCACGCCTGTAAAACAAGATAATCAATAACGATCTTTCGTGATTCGATAAAGAAATGATCTTTCATGAAAAGAAATGGAGGTTCATACCTCCAGCAACAGTCTAGGGCCAACAGTAGCAGGAGAAGTCCCCTTCTCTATCAACTCCGGACGAACCATGGCCCTCATAGAACGAATGAGGACCGCAAAGCCAGCAGTGACCCAGTCCCAACGGCCTAGGCCACCCAGGTCAGAAAGGAAGGGAAGAAGCTTCGCCGATAGCCTCTCTCCCTTGTCTCCGAGGTAGATCGAAGACAAGAACCACCAGAGCCACAAACGAGCTCTCTGCTCGGCAGTGCAAGGAGGAGGAGCCGTCTCCCTCCCATCGATCACCACCATCGCCGGCCTCTTCCCAGCAAAGTAATCCCGAACATAGGAACTAGGCACCAACCCGGGAACCGCAGCAGCCTTTGGCATCAAGTTCCAGCCGATCAATCTCCTAGCTTCAGCCGAGTCTACCCTCATGGCTGTCTCCGGCCACTCCACCGCCTCATTCCCGCACGGCAAGCCAGAAATCATGCCGTAGTCCTCCAAGGTGACCCCAACCTCACCGAAAGGCATGTGAAAGGAAGAGGTCGTGTCCCAAAACCGATCTAGGAAGGCTCGAACCAGGCTAAGGTTAGCCTGAATCTTCCTCCTCGTGATGTCTCTCCAAGCCTGTACCAAGGCATCGAAGGCTCCTCGCTCGATGATGGCCCACTCCTCTGTCGACAGTCTCTCGTATGCCCCCATCATCGTCGTGTAACCCGAGAACGACTTGATGTTCCCGGCCTCCATTTTTGATTCGAAGCAAGAGCTATCTTTAGTTCGAATGAAAGGGAAAAGGAATAGCAAATAGAAATGAAAGAAGACGAATGAAAGAGTGATGAGTTCAAGTTACCAAGCTCTTCACCGTCCTGTAGGACAGGTGACCCTCCGCAGCCCAGATGAGGTGTCTACTGTCCCAGCTCTCAGCCCACTCGAGCGCTCCCCTCAGCTGGTGACCACCTCGTACGACGTTGGCCCGCCTTGGGGCCTCCTCCTCCTCCTCAACAACCTCCTCCTCGACGACCTCGTCCTCAGTAGCTGTCACTGCAGCAGTGAAAGCCTGCTCTAACGCCTCCTCAAGTGTACAAGAAGGGTCAAGAGCTTTGTCCACGTCCATGGGACCCCTCCCTGATGTAGAAGCCTCATCACCTGCAAAATTAAAGTGAATTTAGGCCGCGTCAAGTGACGACAAGCCTTAATTAAGGGATTTTCGAGTTTCAAAGCTCCGAAATCGCTCTTTTCTCGCCATCTTTGGCCAATTTTCCTACAAACCCGTCCGCTCATGTGGTAATTTGGGTCAAGTCAAGCCTAAGTTGAAGCCTAGTAATGGGTTCGAGTCGAAATTTCGACAGCATTTCGTTATAACGACGATTATGCCCTAGAAAAGTGTCCTGAAAAAGCTGTCACAAATCGAAATTCCGAAATTGTAGGAAGTTTACCCATCATACAAGGATTCCAAATACCAAGTTTCATCGCAAATGGGCAATCCTAGGGCTATTTTCGAAGCAATATACGGTTTAGCTGTGAGACCGTCTCAATTTCACTCAAATGCTCAAAACTCAACGAAAATTCGAAATAAATACATGGTTACGATCCTTATACTACCAATTATCCATTTGCAAGGTCAATTTTACAAGGCAAAATCATTTGGGGGAAAAGCCCCAAATTTTCGACTTTTTAGGGTTGAAAACCCTGATTTGTCGATCCAATTTGATCAAATACGGAAGATTAATGCAAAATTAATACACATACCTCAATTAGTCATGGCAAATGCAAGTTTTTGATCAAATTTTGGCGAGAAATGGTTGGACTTTAAGAGAATAATTGAGATTTTATGTTTCGAAATTATGGAATGAATCCCGTATTTCATCGAGTTTTTTACTCACGAAAACCGCACTCAGGAAAAGACGCAACAGGTGCTGCGCCTCTTCCAAGAGACGCAGCTCTTGCTGCGCCTCTTCCTCAGTTTCCCTCCAAATGAATTTTTGAAGATTCGTTATAAGTTCGTTATTCGTGGGCCCATCTTTGGTGCGCCTCTTCCTTGATACCACACGTCGTATATTTGGTCCATTAGACATTTGTTCTTCGCCCAGACCCGCATTTCCAAGCCAACTGCAAACTGTCGTAATATATATTTTTTACCAAGACTTTGCTTGCCACAACGAGCGGATATTTTCTCACAGGTGTTTCGACACACCTTTATTCTGTTTCCCCAGCGAGGGTACACGGACAGCCAATCATCCCTCTCGAGACATGGAGATCAGTTCCCGATTATGTTCCCCGACGAGAGTTTACGGACAGACATTTGTCCCTCTCAACACGTGGAGATCAACATCGACCCCAAGCTCTTCCGAAGTTTGTTTGAAAGCCGACTCAAGCAGATTTCTCCTAGCAGTTCCTGCCTACGTCCTGCTGCCTCTTCCAATATCGCGTTTTATTTCCCCTTGGAGTTTTAAGGAATCTCAGGTATGGTCTCTTCTTATGGCTGGCGAGCCTCCTTACGTAGTCTAATGGAATTTAAACGACCCTCCTCGATAGTCGACAGACTCTAAAATGTTCCCGACGACAGGTCCTTGGTTCAGACCCCTTGAACCGCCTCGCGTCGCCATAGTCGTCATGTTGTAATCTTCGATTGACCTGATGGCTATACTTGGACTTTCGCCTTATCCAAGCCTCAGTCAAAGTGGGGGCTCTGTAGATACCTCATTTCTGCACCTTCCGCAAACCACCCGGTGATGATTGGGCCGCATGTTTGGTACACGGAATGATTTGTGACAGTTCGTAAGTTTATCGTCAAGTGATCGCTCAAACACTTGTGTCTACCTCATAGTCGTCATCTACGCGCCGATACGATCGTTTTGACAGTAATTAGAGTACATTTGGAGTCCGGGTCAAAAACCGTCTTCATTTTCTAATAACCGTTTAAAATGCCTATTCAGAATGTTCTGGAATGTTCCGGATATTTCTATTCCATATTTTCTTCCAATCCTTTAATCTTTGGTAAAATATATCCCGAGGTTATCATATAAAATATTAAGGAAATAAGATTAATCCGCTATTCCATAATAGAAACACGGAAATCTTTCTTCCGCAGGAGGAAACCACTGAGGAAAAGACGCAGCAGGTGCTGCGCCTCTTCCTCAGTCCTTTTCTGCGTATTTTTCGTATCTTTTCGAGATTCACTTCCAAAGTTTCTCCGAAAACCCTAATTTCCGTCGTGTGATTAGTATAAATAGAGACCTTCGGTCTCACATATTTCTCACGCGAGTGTCCGCCCTTCTCATCTCCCTTTGCAGTCTAGACCACGTTCTTACTTTTGGCGTCTGCGTGCTTGAACTTTTGACCACGTAAGCTCGGATCCTTCTGAGTACCAGCCTCGTTTTGCATGACCGACCAATTTGACCAACTCCACAATCAATCAACTTAATCAATCTTATTCGTTTTCCTCCTAGAGGGCACTTTCGTCGTACATTCGAGTCGAGCATCACTAAACGTTAACTTAGTTCATCTCGTTTCGTCAAACATGTAAGTCTGAGGGTGTAAATCCTTCTTTTAATTATTGTTCTTTATTGTTGTAATTATTATTGTAAGATTTACGTCAAAAACACACTTAAAACCGATTTATAAAACCTTGTTTTAAACCCCTTTTACGGATTATCAGGAGACAAACGTCGAGAAAGGACGCAGCAACTGCTGCGCCTCTTCCTGAGGCTGCCGCAGTTCCTGCTTCCTTTCTTCTTCCTCCGTCTTTTGTTAATCCGTTTTGTTTTGCTTTTGTTTTCAATTGTTCATGTTTCTTTCAACACAATAATTCTAATATGATAATTTTTACCTGTAATTCATTAATACTTATCATCATTAACATCCCGACTTAAATCCTTATAATCCATATTTGCGGGTTTTCGTCATTCAAATCAATTCGGGTTTTTAGAGGTTCGATTCATCCATATTGAGTATCTTGAATTCATTGTTGATATATTTTCATCTGTTGTTTATCGTTGCCATCATTAGTTCGTCATTAATAACCTGTTTAATAATTAATTTGTTTAGTTAGTTTAATTTGTGTTATTAATTCTCATAATCAATCTTTTAATCTTGTAAATAATTCGTCCTAATTAGTTTTTATCCATGTTTTATCGCTTTTATGACCTCAATCACAGTAAATAATCTGTTAAGCACTTCCATCCGAGTCAAATAATATAATCAAGCATTAAAATCACCAATGAATATTAACGAATTGCAATTCCGGTTTCACAACCAGAACTGAGCTCAGGAACAGACGCAGCGTCTGCTGCGCCTCTTCCAAGGGACGCAGCTCTGCTGCGCCTGTTCCTGGTTGAGTTATGTCTCTGAACTCCCGTTTCTGCTTTGACCTAGTTTATTAGTTTACGTATTTAATTTACTATTAATCGTATTATCACCTAATTTCTGTTTGTTTATTTATTTATTCTTTCTTTTCTAAAATTATACGTTTTAGATGTATTTTCGACATAAATCAAATTAATCCAATGTAATTATTGTATTTTCTTTATTGTATTTTTATTGTATTTCTTTTATCGTATTGCTTGTATGCTTTCACATGTAATCAACCTAAATTTCTACCTCGACATTAATGCATGTTAAATTACGTGTTTACCGATTTAGTTAATTCTCACATGCTAGGATTAATCTAATGGATGTTGCATTGCATGCATATAAATCGACAACATATCAAATATAGACGACTTCCCTAATCATTAGTAGAGTCCGCTATCGAGGCGGGCGGGATTAGGTGTTCGATCAAAAGAGCTTCCTAATACGTACCCTCACCCCTTACTTCAGATCTTTGTCAACATCCGTGTTCATTGGCATCCACGAGAGTCATTCTAGACATAGAATGATAAGGGTAACGAGTTCTTGGTGTTCATGTCACTACTTTGTGTCTTGACATGACACGAGGTATTCGAACGGTTTCCAATTTTCCATAATAAATGGGTGGCGACTCCACAAATGTACAAGAAAAGCTTGCTCTCTTTTCGCCCCCGTGGGCCCGCGTCCACACTACTATAGTAATGTAGAATGATTTTATTGTTAGAAATCTATATCTCATTATTTAACATACTCATATATGTTTCAAATTAATTTAGTCATAAAATTAATTACAAATCGTATGCATGCAAACTTAAATTAAAAAGAGAAGAAATCATTATCCTTACTACATGATTTCGGTTTTATGGGCACCAACAAGATCTCCTTCTTGTTAGTTCTTGAGCTATCCATATATAAGGATGATCCTCCAAAAATCCCAAAGTAGAGATTCTCCTCTTGATTGCACCCAAGACTATCCCTTACTAACACTCATATATTACATTAATAATTTTAGTAATTTCTTTGAACAATTTGGATCAATGTTTCTCAAGTTTTTAGAGAAAAATGAAGGAGAAGAGAGAAAAACATGTGAATAAATTATCATCATATGAATGTGTAAGAGTGAAAATAATAACCAACAACCCCTCCACACAAAGGGAGTGTCACGGTTGGTAGTGCCAAAAATTGGCATCATTTCTTTTCCTTTTGCTCTTCTCAATATTATAGGTGTGTAAGAATAGGTAGAGTAGGTTTTATTAATTTATTCTTATCACATAAAATAATCACCCACTAAAACTTACCACCCACAATATTTAGTCCACTTCTATAAAATGGACTACCATTTTATTTTTGTCAATTTTGTCATTTGTCACACAATATGTCACATGTAGTATTCTACATGTTATTAATTAATTTTAATGCATATATCACATAAATATCATTTTATGAATTAATTAAATTACATCCAATAAATTGACTAGTGATACTTGATCACATAAATAAAATGGGTCATGTAATTATAATTCACAATATCTTGTAATTATAATTAACCATTCATTCCTATCTCTATTGTTTCTCAAACAATAAATAATTTTAGTAACAAAGCATTTTATTACTAAAATAAATCTTATTTAATCCCATTACAATAAGATATTTATTCTCTCACAAATCGAATTGTTCAATTTTAAGGAATTGATCAACTTGCATCGTCATACAATTAATCAACTTTATAGATAAGGGCATCATCCTTTAGGTGTGACCTTAAGGGATCAATCGACCACCACCGTCCCCACGACGACAACGTCAAACTCTAGCAAGCCAATCGTTACCGATTAATGTTGATCAGTCGACTATATAATTGAATCATCCCTTACGTATTCTTTATATGAGATTTATTAATGATATTTAAATCATGTGATAGCACTATTGTTGAGGACACATTTCCCAACAATCTCCCACTTGTCCTCGACAAGTGTGCGTCACCAATTCTCTTGTCCTATTACTATCTCCCACTCAATGCAAGGTGTCTTTCGGGTCGTACTTGCAAGTGATCATATCGAGAGTGGTTTCCTCGATCTGGAGAATAACTGATTGACCGGATTTATCTATCATAGATACCTTTCGAGCGTGGCCACGCATTTCCAGTTCATTACTCCTCGAGTGGCCCTGAGATATTGTTTTAACCCTGACAAAGGGGTGGACAATTCCTATCGCACTTATTCCCTTCGACTAGCCACAGCCATCATAACCCAAAATATGCCCGTTTGACCCCATTTACGAAGGTCGTAGTAACACAAATCAAAGTTAATCTGAAACTGTGCCATCTTAGGCGAACAGTCTTTAGTCAAAAGAATCGACTCATTAGAATACTATAGTAGCTCTCGCCACGACCAGGCTATATAATATTGCCAGAACTCAATAAGCGGTCACTGCCCGACAAAGTGTTCCTAACAGTCTGCCTATGTGATCGACTAGTCATCTCACATGACTCTATGGCACTTAAACTTGCCATCAATCGCATCACACTCTAGTCACTTCGAGACGTCACCTCATGTAAGTGACTATGGGCGAATACAATGTTAATCCGTGTTCACTTTAACGGGGTTCAATTGTCTCTACAACCCGTCTGGATGTAACAAAGTATAATAAAAGAGTTTTAAAGTAAAACTCGAACGACAAATGCGATTATCACATATGAATAGTCAATGCCTAATTACTATTTCATGTTCTATAATCTAATTTGATCTTGTATGTAGTTGTTTATTTCAATTCAATTGAAATGACATGACTCATCATGTTTAGCCTATGAGAAGGCTTTGGTTAGTAGGTTTTATCAACTTCTTGTACCTTACTCAACCTTACTACATACTCGTTTTCCTTTGTAATGCATACATTTGCATCACAAAACTTTCTGAGTACGTGTCGAGATCCAATCAAGACATAGGCCCTCTAGCCTAAGAATAGCTCCCACTGTTTTCACAGTGTGCGGGACTCATCCTCTTGCACATCTCATGATTGCAAGTGTACTCAATTTCCGTTATAAATATCTCTCATTGTTCTTTATTGCCTAGAACGATTCTAGAAAATCTATTTCTTAAATAACATAGCCACAATGGTATCTTAACCATCCTAATGTGTTTTGATTATGGTTTTGTCGGAAACCATGCGCAATATCAATTGTCAATTGTCACTTGTGTAACACCCTTACACAAAATTGCATCAAAAACACTTTGCATTATATCCTTAATGCTTTTGCAAGCACTTAAAGGTAATTTTTATGGCTTACTTGGTAACTTATTACTTAAATTCGATTTTTGAAAACAACCATACTCAAAGTATATGAAGTGTTATACATCATTACTCATTTAATTGATCCGGCAGCGGAAGCAAATGGAATCAATCAAATATGTTCAATTTAATTGAACTAGTCATGAATCTTATCAACATAAGACTTCGTATTGACGCTAATATCATGTGGATTCATCTTCATAAATCTGGATATTAAAGATGTATTATAATACTCCAAAAGTCTTAAATCATTCCCAATTATCAATATGTCATTCACAAATAAGACTAATTAACATTTTCGTAACTCCCACTAAACTCCATGTATAAACACAACTTCTCGACTTATCGAGAAAAGTTTTATAACATGATCAAAACATTGATTCTAACTCATTGATGTCCTACTTAAGACCATCTCTTAAGTTGCACATTATCTTAGGATTGCAAGAATCTACAAAACTCAAAACATGTATTGAATACATTCCTTCTAATTGAAGAAGTGGGTTTTAGATTCACTCGCTATATATCTCATAATGATATATAATCCCAAAGAAGATCCAAATAGACTTAAGCATTTCAACTAGTGCAAGACCCTTTGCAACCAATCAAGCCTTGAAATCTCTCTTTATCAGTGCAAAACCCTTTGTCACTAATCAAGCCTTTTTATTTCGGATTTTCATGGCTCTCAGCCTTATATTGAGTTGTGACTTAAACACTCTCATGTAAGTCATATGTTTATTACTGTAATACCCGGTATTTTAATATGATATTATATTAGGCCGAGTTACCAGCTGGGTCGTGTAGTGTATTTGTGACTCGGGTAATTATGTGACTCGGGTTTTAATTAATCTAACTAGGCTAGGCCCGTATCGTCTTAATAGCACCTATCCTATATGTATAACTCATCTAACCAAACCCTAATCTCCCTATCACCATATTCACTTTAATCATGAGAAAAGAGAGAAGAGGGAGCCGTGTGTGAAGGGAGCCGCGTGAGGCATTACGAGGCGATTCTCAGCCAATTCTCATCCTATTTCGTAAGTAGACTATCCTATTACCTCTTTATTCAATTATTAGCATAATTATAGTAGTAATGGAATAATTTTTGTAACCCTAGAAATTGGTTTGGGGGTTTTGATTATAAATTGTATGAGAAAAATGAATAGAATAGTTCTGACAATTTCTGATTCGTTGGTCTGTGTTGTTTGAGTGTTTTACCTGTCTTAAAATCGTGGGATGCAAAAAGTTAAAGAAGAGACTCATATTTATTCCAAGCCTAGTTTATGCCTGTGAAAATTGGTAGCATTTCACCGTGTAGTTTTTCCTGAAGAAATTATTTGTGAACGTCTATCTAAAAAGTCCGCGAATCAGTAGAGGCTGAAAGATTACTTCTAAAACATAATTTAGATATTCAATTGGTGCTGGGTCTCTTTCATATATTTAATTTAAAGAGTTTAGATGAGTTAGGCGTTGGTTTTACTTAAAAATCAGTTGTCAAACTCGTTTTATGAATCAATACTTTTTATGCGACGGTTTCTGACAGTGTTTGGAAATCAGTCTGAAAACCCTTGATAAGTTTGGAATTTGAGAAAAACACGCTAATTTGTAGCTAAGACTCATGGGGTTCCAATTCAATTGGCCTTGCATCAATTAGAATTTTCTGGAATTAGTTATTCATTTTATACCGAGTCTGCCATGTGCAGGAAAATCAGGAAAAGTCGTGTTTGTTTTTTTAAGTTGATATTCCTATTAAATTACGATGAGTCTAGGTTATGTGAATGATTAATTGACTGAGTAGGTGGTAATTATACATAATTATGTTATGTAGGTGATGGATATGTGAAGGATCATAATTGATTGCTTGTGCGTGCTTGGATTGCGAAAAGGTAGGGAAATACACTTGACTTATTATCGTTGTTGTTGAATTGTGTTGACTTGTTTGTGTTTCATATGACCAAACTGTGAACGTTGACTTGATTCGTGGTTGTTGATTCATGTTATGATTCATATCCTGGAATGTGCTTGACTGAATTGATCGTATTGAGTATATTAGCACAACATTCGGTAACCGGCATGATTCTATGATTTACCAGTTCAATGATATACATATTGTGTTGCATTAATTTCTTGAGCATTCATATGCATTAGAGATGGAGGATGTTGTGGTGATGTGGTGTGGTGATGATGATGTTGTGATAAGGCCCAGGCGGGTTCTGCAGGACTTGCCCTGGTGTCCTCAGCTGCGAGCTGGCAGATCGGCTACGGTCGATATATAGTCTGGGGATCGGTATGGGCCGGGTTGTACGGGTTATGAGATATGAGTTGAGATGGAGATGGAGGTGACGGAGGAGCATGCATATCATACTTTGTTGTTTCATTGTATTCCCTACTCAACCTCGTGGTTGACCCTGTGTATTCGTGAACACCTGTGACGATCCAAATATTGGGGAGCAGACTTGACAGGTTTAGGAGATAGGACGGGAGCTTGATGAGCGTGAGGCACTGGATCAGAAGACTTAGTAGCTAGATCATCATTTAGAAGACTTTCACTTTTATTTATGTCAGTTCTTTGTAATTTGATGTAGAAGAGGTTTTGTAAAAATTAAGTTAAAGAAATTGTATAATTCGCCTTGGAGTTTAATTTGTTATTCACTACCTCGGGAAACCGAGATGGTAACAGTTCGGTTTATTAGGGAATGTCTTGTTAAAGGCTCCTTCATAAATCGGGGTGTTACAAAGTGGTATCAGAGCGAACGATCCTCAGGCCTAAACCAATGAACCCAATGAACGTAGGATGTGTCTAAATAAAATGAACCCCTGGGAATAAACTGTTAGGAGCTCACAGTGCGGTTAAGAAGGCGCCCTTAATACGTGCTCTTTTGCCCTCTCAGTTTTGAACCAGGTAACCCGAGATAAATTGGGTGAATGGGGTAGTTAGAAGGAAAACCTTGGATATAATCAAGTTGATGTATACCTTGAGACCCATATATTCTAACCATTCTGCAGGACAACGTTACGGTAAGTATTTTGTATGAATGATGACGTGATCATATGATGTTGTGGAGATGAGAAATAAATTTTCGTGTTCAGGTTGATAATCAATGAAGTGTTGGATTGTGGTAATCGTGAGCGTGAAAATAATTGTGAATTGATGATATGTATCTGGATGGATGTTGAATGACGTGTTAATAGTGCTATTATATCTAGCGATATGCGGTTATGTGACCCCGAAGCCATGCTAGTATAGTATTGTGATAGTAATCTGAAACACTATTGAATTGCATGTTTCTAGTCATAGCAATCGTGATTTAGATGTAGGAGTAGATCGAGATGCGAAGGGATTCTATGGGATAGATGTTTACGTAAGCACAAAGTGTGAGATTTAAGTTGGGATGGGTTAGTATACATAGTATGTTCATAAGAGCTTGTAACATAGTAAAGAATAACCTAGTGCTGAAACTCGTTTTGTTTGATTTTACTCTTTAATTGACCTTACTGCCATTTCTTTTCTGTTTATTGCCTATGGATGAAAATTTTATGAGAGATAGCCTCGTGAGTTAGTGTTCATTTGGCGTTAGTTTCATGCTTATAGGATATACGGATTAGGAGTAATAAATATTTTAGTGGGCTGTGGTCAGGAAGTTCCTGTGCAGTGATGTTTTGACCAACGATTTTGTAAAAATCCTTATTTAAATTGTATTTATAATTTTTGCATAATTCCAACTCCTTAGATCAGAAGATTCGCATATGTTTTCAAATTGATGAGCCACGAAAATTCTTGATGTCTCTATATTAAATGGTAAGTTTTGCAAACTGACCCAAGTTTCGGACCAATTGCTGTCACATACTTGTTTGGACCAACTGAGTTGCAAAACCCTTTAAAAATTGAATTCTTGAGCTTTGGACCTCATTCTTTTTCTCACGAATTATTAACTCTCTTTATGTTATAAAAAGTAATATAACTCAAGTTTTCGTTGAACGGTTATTTATTCGTGATTTTTGGAAGTTACAACGTGAATCATAACTTTTAAAATGTGAATTCTATGTTGAGTTTGCATACAGTTGTTCGATTATTTCATGAGCCTTATTAATGTAAAATTATAGTGTCCTTATATGATGATAGTAGTACACATATTCATTGGTTATGTATCTTAACAAGTGATAAAAAATTAAAGTTTAGTTGATAACATTGTTGGCATGATAGTATGAGTGAAATTGAATAGCTTAATTGGATTCTTAATCGAGGGTGAAATATTTTATACGAGTCCAGTTGTTTGCATATTTTATACATGCTTGACATGTTGTAATATCTCTGGTGTGTTCATCATATTTGTATAGTGGTCGGATATATATAAATATAAAACTATGTTGTCATATCTTGGTAAAGTTGGTGGCGTTAAATGTTAACTTGATTGTTCTAATATACTCGCATGAATATTTATAATAATTATGTCTAAATGTTCACACATGTAGGATGTCATCTGAGTTCTAATGTCTTTTATGTGAGTCTGTGTGCCTATAGTTACACTTATTACTTTCATTGCACTAATTTATTTCAGTTGAACCTAAACTTATGATATGATAATAAGATAGTGTTGTTGTTCTTTATTGGATATGTTCATAGTTGTATTGTCATGAAATGCTAAGGTGATTGTTGCAATTGTCACGATATTTGAAATATAGTCGTTATAGTTACGTATAATTGAGCCGCGAGTTGCCTATTTGTTCAAACCGTGCAAACCAGAGAACTTGTTCACCTTACTAATCTTTTGTCATAGATAATGTTTTACAAGTTATATGATGGTATATGTACATGTTTAAGTTGTTTATGCGATATCTTTTATTTTTGCTGAAAATGAATTATACTGAGTTGATGGATACAATTGAATGGTATGGTTGCTAAAATGTTAAACATATGTGTGATATGGAAGTAATTTTGTTGTTATTGTGAATCATATAACTATTAATACTCAATTGTGATTTCAGTTGTTTGACTTCTACATTATTAAGTTAATTACTCATGACGCACAGTCGATGGTTCCGTAAGGAGTTTAACTGGGAATTTTATAATGTGCCTCCGATCTAAACTAATAATCTTCTTATATTGATTATATGGTTAGACTCTTGTCTAGTTCTTATGACGTGATAAATCGTTTTAAAATTTAACATGTAATTGAGTTGGTACTTATACTTTTGTGTGACCATGCAACCTGTGATAAATAGATCTGTAATAAAGAGGTAAAATTTTGATTGAACACAGTTAATTTGTAGTTACTTTATTTACATTATGGTACGAATCGTATGCTTTGATGAGACGTCACCAGGGAATGTGTACTATCTAAAAGGTCTCCGATTAAATGCTGTAGTCGTGTTAGCCGTGAATATAACTGAGTAAAGAAGTGCAACCAAAATCCTGATGTTGAGGTAATAGTCGTTCATTAGTAAAGATAGGACTGAAATGAATAAGATGAACCTGTAAATTACGAAATATGAGTCGACACCTAAGCTTGTATTGTTTGAAGGAATTGAGTTAAGTTTATCTGATTTTGAGTTAAATGGATTCTATGGACGGCTCTGTTATAAGATTTATGTTAAGAAAGTTATTCACCGTCCAGTATGAAAGTAAAAGTTTTGAAAATGAAGTTAAATTTTGTCGTGTGAGTATAAATTGAATGAGATTTCAGCCGATTGTCGGTTGTATGGTTTCATGATATTTGCTAGTCTGGAGGAATGAAGCTAGGACGGAGTCACAAATAGTGGGTTAATTTAGTCATGTTGTTCGTTTATGTAGTGAATTGGGGGGTTGTGGTTAGTTACGAATGTCAAAACGGGAAATGTAATGTGGTGATTTAAGTGAGTTATGTGTTAACATGGTATGTTGATATTAGCATGATATGTAATGAATATTTGTAAAATTGGTGTAGTTAAATACATTTAATCTTTTATGTCATTGTGTTGGGTGCAGTTTAAATATATTTAACACCAAGAACGAAATTTTATGTATGATAGTCTTGTATGTTAACTTTCCAATATCACTGTTTACTCGCTTGATTGACTCGACCAATAAGTTTGTAAAATTTGCCAATCAATGTGCATTCGTCATTCGTGAATAAATCCCAAACCCTTGTTATGAGGATTAAAAATATTTCTAGGATGATAAGTCTTTAAACCGGTTGTCTTCATTTTATTGGTGATTACGTGTCTTGACCTAAATCCGTACTGAGATATGTAAAGGAAAGTCGATGGACCTATTAGGTTACAAATTTTCATAAATCGATTTATTAAGTTTTGACCCTAATTCTTTTCTTATGTTGATTGATTCCCTATGTTTCTAAGGTATGAGATTACAATGATTAGTGAAATGAATAATTACTAATTATTTTTTTTACTGGTAACCTTGTAAAGCATTGTTCCATTCATAATTTGATTATTCACATGAATAAATGTTACCAATATTTCTTGGAAAATATGCTATTTGACATGAACCATATGTGAGCACCTAAGCATCCTCATCTTTGTAACCTGAGTAGTAATGTATAAATTAGATTGACAAGCAGATCCTGTGAATGTTATTGCATGTATTGATTGATATGAAGAGTGTTTAGATTAATACTGAAATGTCTTAAGTTATTCAACGTGGCTTTTGCTCCGATCCGTGGCGATGTCTTTCAGAGCGAAGAATCGTAGCTTCCTTGAGAGAGCTTGTATATTGATTGTCTTTAGTAGGGATTAGTTAACTTGAGCGTGAGTTGTGAATCTTTTATCCTCGTTCGGTTGTTAGCGATGTAGTTTGAGAACTTTTGTTATAATAATGAAGGTTACGGGGACGTAACCATGTTTAAGGAGGGTAGGATTGTAAAATCTTTATACTTTCATGTGTGATTTCTCAGTTTGGCTATATTGGTTATGCGTTGTGTGGGTTATGTTGGAGTGTTACATGATATGTTTCTGTTATGGTTAAACTTCGGGGACGAAGTTTATTTTAAGGAGGGTGGAATGTAATACTGCGTTTAATATTCAATTTGGTGGGTGCCTTACATACTTTTGTATATGCGTTTCATAATTCGTTTGCGTTGGTTGGTAGAGAGGTAAACTTCGGGACGAAGTTTCTTTTAAGGAGGGTAGACTGTAATACCCGGTATTTTAATATGATATTATATTAGGACGAGTTACCAGCTGGGTCGTGTAGTGTATTTGTGACTCGGGGAATTATGTGACTCGGGTTTTAATTAATCTAACTAGGCTAGGCCCGTATCGTCTTAATAGCACCTATCCTATATGTATAACTCATCTAACCAAACCCTAATCTCCCTATCACCATATTCACTTTAATCATGAGAAAAGAGAGAAGAGGGAGCCGTGTGTGAAGGGAGCCGCGTGAGGCATTGCGAGGCGATTCTCAGCCAATTCTCATCCTATTTCGTAAGTAGACTATCCTATTACCTCTTTATTCAATTATTAGCATAATTATAGTAGTAATGGAATAATTTTTGTAACCCTAGAAATTGGTTTGGGGGTTTTGATTATAAATTGTATGAGAAAAATGAATAGAATAGTTACAGCAATTTACAGATTCGTTGGTCTGTGTTGTTTGAGTGTTTTACCTGTCTTAAAATCGTGGGATGCAAAAAGTTAAATAAGAGACTCATGTTTATTCCAAGCCTAGTTTATGCCTGTGAAAATTGGTAGCATTTCACCGTGTAGTTTTTCCTGAAGAAATTATTTGTGAACGTCTATCTAAAAAGTCCGCGAATCAGTAGAGGCTGAAAGATTACTTCTAAAACATAATTTAGATATTGAATTGGTGCTGGGTCTCTTTCATATATTTAATTTAAAGAGTTTAGATGAGTTAGGCGTTGGTTTTACTTAAAAATCATTTGTCAAACTCGTTTTATGAATCAATACTTTTTATGCGACGGTTTCTGTCAGTGTTTGGAAATCAGTCTGAAAACCCTTGATAAGTTTGGAATTTGAAAAAAACACGCTAGATATAATTTGTAGCTAAGACTCATGGGGTTCTAATTCAATTGGCCTTGCATCAATTCGAATTTTCTGGAATTAGTTATTCATTTTATACCGAGTCTGCCATGTGCTGGAAAATCAGGAAAAGTCGTGTTTGTTTTTTTAAGTTGATATTCCTATTAAATTACGATGAGTCTAGGTTATGTGAATGATTAATTGACTGAGTAGGTGGTAATTATACATAATTATGTTATGTAGGTGATGGATATGTGAAGGATCATAATTGATTGCTTGTGCGTGCTTGGATTGCGAAAAGGTAGGGAAATACACTTGACTTATTATCGTTGTTGTTGAATTGTGTTGACTTGTTTGTGTTTCATATGACCAAACTGTGAACGTTGACTTGATTCGTGGTTGTTGATTCATGTTATGATTCATATCTTGGAATGTGCTTGACTGAATTGATCGTATTGAGTATATTATCACAACATTCGGTAACCGGCATGATTCTATGATTTACCAGTTCAATGATATACGTATTGTGTTGCATTAATTTCTTGAGCATTCATATGCATTGGAGATGGAGGATGTTGTGGTGATGTGGTGTGGTGATGATGATGTTGTGATAAGGCCCAGGCGGGTTCTGCAGGACTTGCCCTGGTGTCCTCAACAAGGAAGTGGCGGATCGGCTACGGTCGATATATAGTCTACCGGGGATCGGTATGGCTGGGTTGTACGGGTTATGAGATATGAGTTGAGATGGAGATAGAGGTGACGGAGGAGCATGCATATCATACTTTGTTGTTTCATTGTATTCCCTACTCAACCTCGTGGTTGACCCTGTGTATTCGTGAACACCTGTGACGATCCAAATATTGGGGAGTAGACTTGACAGGTTTAAGAGATAGGACAGGAGATTGATGGGCGTGAGGCACTGGATCAGAAGACTTAGTAGCTAGATCATCATTTAGAAGACTTTCATTTTTATTTATGTCAGTTCTTTGTAATTTGATGTAGAAGAGGTTTTGTAAAAATTAAGTCAAAGAAATTGTATAATTCGCCTTGGAGTTTAATTTGTTATTCACTACCTCGGGAAACCGAGATGGTAACAGTTCGGTTTATTAGGGAATGTCTTGTTAAAGGCTCCTTCATAAATCGGGGTGTTACAATTACTTTCCAGAAGTAATCAACTTGAATCAAACAATTTCTTTGTAAGTTATAAGCTCTTTACTTTCTTAAAAGTAGCATGAATTCATCATTTTTAACAAGTGATGAATTTAACCTCCTAGGTTTTAAAGAAACAACATTTTACACAAAACGTCTCATGTAGCCAAGAAAGACCAGTTTCTTGCGACATAACATTCTTTGTGGCTCTTGAATAATTTCTCCCACTCTGTCTTCTAGAAATAAACTTGTATTTTTAGAAAGACAGCTTCACGAGCCGCAAACCCGTCGTACTCGTGATAATTGAAAGGGAAAAATGAGCATTTGTTTCTTTTGAAAACTTACAAACATGGTATCCTACCATTTCATATCTCATATGAATCGTTTTAGATTTAGTGGAAAAATAATCTAGACAAAATGATAAAATCCCCAAAAGGATCAAGTAACTCAAAGTAACTTGATCGAAGTTCAAACCATATCGAATAGCGTTTGATTTCTTATCCAACCACATATTATCCCATCACGACTAAATCGTGATTCTTTGAATACTTTGAACTTCTTCAAAGATTTCTCTATTTACCTTATTAAGTGAACATTTTAGCGTCAACTTAAATCGTTGGTAAAAGAAAATGATCAACCTATTTTGGATCAATGATTTACAACCTCGATCTCCTTTTCAACCAAAAGGCACGAGACATCTTGCTTTGAATGCAAGATACGCATATACCATAAGATCTAATGGTTTCAAGAGTACTCGATAACTCTTTGCGTTAATCATTCCAGAATTTAAGGTTTAATCTTGGGTTATCAATTTGAGTCTTGCATCATCTTCATGATATATCATTCTAGTTTGGTTTAGAATATAATCACCTTGATAATGGGCTAGCCATACATCAAATCGTGGTGTATAGGGTCACAAAAGTGAAACCTCTTTTGTATCTTTAACAAGTTTATATTCTTATTTAGAGTTTATGCACTTAATAGTCATAATTAAGTACAACTATAAATCCAAAACTTAGATTGATTACACAAAGACTCTATCTCTCAACATGATTGTTGCTAGTCGTCATATTCTAATCATCCTATGTATCAAATACAAATGATGAAAACCACCACTGGTTTCTAATATTGACGAAGTAGTTCTAGCAAGATTTATGTAAATCAAATAAATACTTAAAGAAGAAGATCCTATTAGATGTCCCACAACTAATTTGTTGATTCTTCAATAATTTGGGGTAGTTTCCTCTCTAGTGTCTAACATTTAAGACAATGGAAACTTTATCGGTCGGGATTGATAGGTTTAGTATCGTCATTCTCAACAACTTTACCTTTAACATTACCTTGTATCAATTCCATTATAATCTTTACTTCTTGAACCTCGTCCTCGTCTTAACGGTTTAAGAGAATGCTCCCACTCATTTCAATGAGTCTTTACTTTGAGAAGCAAAATTGAATTCATGAAGATTACTCTTCATTTGTTCGTTTTAGTCTTAAAACTTTCATTGAAGTGGTTGCGTTATATTGGTCAATTACGAATTCTGACAAATCTAATCACCAAAACAATTATCGCTTCAAGGTACTTAATTAAATTAAGTATATGAAAAACAATCCATTGTAAGTAGATGTGTTAGTCAAGAATCAAAAACCTGTTTGATAATGAATAACTTATATCTATACTCTTTACAAGGGATCCTTAGCAATGGTTCATTTGAGGTTTTTAGAAGCAAAATTCAAATTTGTCTTAAGTTACGATGTTTTAATGGAGATTTGAATCAAAAAACGAAATGATATTGTATATGAATTGTGGTAAAGAAATAGAACAAAATGATAACGGAATAGTGGAAAACTTAACATTTATCGTTTTATTAATACTTGTAAATAACAAGTAAAGCATTTACATAGTGACCTCTATCCAACTATGATAAATGATTCCAAGATCCAAATTCATATTAACTTAGGCATCGGTAAAGCCGAAAACAAACCTTTATCAATATAACTCGGTGGATTAACACTTTAATCGATTATACTTTTAGAACTCTTGGTCGATAAAATTTACATTAAAATTTATCTTTAGCCCGAAACACATCCGGCAACCGTCGAGAATACTTTCGTTGAGTTCAACCCAAATTTCGAATAAATGTGTCCATGATCCAAACTTACATCAACTTGGGCATCAGTAAAGCCGAAAACAACCCTCATCTTTATAAATTCGGTGGGTAGACATTTATCACCCCACTTCACCAACGTAACAAGGTTTGTCTTACGGTAAAGTCGGCTCAACTCCCTTGCGAAACTGGTACTTCATGGGTTTCTAATTTTTGGTAAGGCTAAGTCTCAACTGTTTATTTAGCGATAGGTCATGTCAATTTATTATCTATCACGTTTTAAGTGAACTAAAGCGGTGAACTACGATAATTGTAATTGACACGGTCGATAAATTCGATTAAATGATAATGCATGTTTTAGTTATGGCGATTTAGCGATGCATGCGACATATAAATAAAATGCAAAACATAAATTAAATCCTAGTATGGCCTTCCTAAAATAGTAAATCTAATAAACTATTACAAATTCGGAAACCAACTCCATTGGTCCCTTGAACTTCGGTTTTGGCACGCATCTCGAGGTAACACCGTCTTTAATGGATCGTCTTCCTTGAGTGACACCGTCTTCAAGGAACTCCGAAATAAATAAATTACATAACAAATTACATAATTTCCTATTATACATTTGTAATTAAAATAAAATAAATCAATTAAATTACAAAACGGTGATACGAGATCACAATAAATTACAACCGAATCGATATTCCCATACATTTCGGGTAATACCAATTAAAAACTATGTCCATACTAAGTAAAAATTACATAATTCAAAATTACATAAAATAAAATTATGACAATCATAAATAAAATGCAGCATTATAATATGTATGAACATGCCCAATTTAATGCTAAATCGCCTTTAAGGAGCCAATATCGTATATTAAACGGTTTTTACGGATTTGCGTGATTCAACCTTTTAAAATCACAATAAATTACATAAAATTATATTTATGCACAAGTTAATTACCCTAACCAACTCAGGACTCAAAATTAGTCTTCACTAAGTATTTGACTATAATTAACTTATATTTCTTAAAATTGTTCATAATTGGACTCAAAATTACAATAAAATGCTATAAACTTCAAATAAATCAAAAAAATTTCAAAAAAATTCAAAATTTGAAATTTAAACTCATGAACATTCTGGAAAAAATACCTTGACACTCATAATGTTCAAAAACTTAGGTTAAAATTTCGAAAAATTTATCGGGAAAAACAATGTTGCGGTTATCGGATTTATCAATTATAATCATAAAAACATGAGAAAAAAAAAATATATATTCATCAACTTTTCAAGTTTAGATCTGAAAAAGATAATAAAATGCAACATGTGACGTTTTTCCTTAGTCATGAAGTATGTTTTAGCACTTTTTCACTAATTAAGTCACTATTTATGCTATTTTTCATCAAAAATCCATAAATCATGCATGAAGACTTCATTATAGCCTATTATTTTACACACATCTTGTACAATTGCATGTGACAACATACTAAATTTCTATGACCAGATTCGAAATATTTCTCATATTAACCTATTTTTCATTTAATTCGATTTTTATCATGAAAAATCCATTTTTCGAGCATAAAAACTCCAAAAAATATGAAACTTTCCATATCATCTAAAAATAATATATGTGAAAACATATCCAAAAACCACTGGAAAATTCGAAGTTTAGCTAATTTTCGTCCAAAAATGACATTTTTACCATAAAAATCACATTTTAATGCCAAATTTATATAAAATGAACAATAAAAATCCATAAATTAACCAAAATATCCTAAATACATTTTAAGATCAGAAACTTTAACATGCATAAATTATTTTCGTGATATATCATAATAACACAAATTTACAAGTTTTATATGTTAATCGTATAACTCGGAAAAACTATAACCGATTTGCATGCAAACAACCAAAGCTCTTGATACCGCTTGTTAGAAATCTATATCTCATTATTTAACATATTCATATATGTTTTAAATTAATTTAGTCATAAAATTAATTACAAATCTTATGCATGCAAACTTAAATTAAAAAGAGAAGAAATCATTATCCTTACTACATGATTTCGGTTTTATGGGCACCAACAAGATCTCCTTCTTGTTAGTTCTTGAGCTATCCATATATAAGGATGATCCTCCAAAAATCCCAAAGTAGAGATTCTCCTCTTGATTGCACCCAAGACTATCCCTTACTAACACTCATATATTACATTAATAATTTTAGTAATTTCTTTGAACAATTTGGATCAAAGTTTCTCAAGTTTTTAGAGAAAAATGAAGGAGAAGAGAGAAAAGCATGTGAATAAATTATCATCATATGAATGTGTAAGAGTGAAATAATAACCAACAACCCCTCCACACAAAGGGAGTGTCATGGTTGGTAGTGCCAAAAATTGGCATCATTTCTTTTCCTTTTGCTCTTCTCAATATTATAGGTGTGTAAGAATAGGTAGGGTATAGGTTTTATTAATTTATTCTTATCACATAAAATAATCACCGACTAAAACTTACCACCCACAATATTTAGTCCACTTCTATAAAATGGACTACCATTTTATTTTTGTCAATTTTGTCATTTGTCACACAATATGTCACATGTAGTATGCTATATGTTATTAATTAATTTTAATGCATATTTATCACATAAATATCATTTTATGAATTAATTAAATTACATCCAATAAATTGACTAGTGATACTTGATCACATAAATAAAATGGGTCATGTAATTATAATTCACAATATCTTGTAATTATAATTAACCATTCATTCCTATCTCTATTGTTTCTCAAACAATAAATAATTTTAGTAACAAAGCATTTTATTACTAAAATAAATCTTATTTAATCCCATTACAATAAGATATTTATTCTCTCTCACAAATCGAATTGTTCAATTTTAAGGAATTGATCAACTTGCATCGTCATACAATTAATCAACTTTATAGATAAGGGCATCATCCTTTAGGTGTGACCTTAAGGGATCAACTGACCACCACCGTCCCACGACAGTAACGTCAAACTCTAGCAAGCCAATCGTTACCGATTAATGTTGATCAATCGACTATATAATTGAATCATCCCTTACGTATTCTTTATATGAGATTTATTAATGATATTTAAATCTTGTGATCGCACTATTGTTGAGGACACATTTCCCATCATTTATTAGATTTCTTACTTGAACAATTTTGATCTAAAACTTATTTTAGAGAGAAAAGGAAGAAGGAGAGAGGAGGAGAAAAAAAGAGATGAATGAATTATCAAAATAAGAAAACCAATTTTCTTATTTGTCTAAGGGTGTGCCGGTTTGGGAAGCCTCACAAGGCCAATGCATGACCTTCACCTTTTTCTTTTTCTCTTACCAAAATGTGTAGGGTAAAAGCTATGGATGGTTAGGTCATGATTATGTTTTTAAAAAAATTTAAAAACATTTTACAATAACCATAAAGTACCCATTATTTCGGTCCATCCATAATGTGTACACCCATTTTAGTTTTTGTCAATTGTCATTTTGTAATGTTGTGTGACATGTGACAAGTCACATGTTATTAGTCTCACTAATTTACATTTAACAAATTAAATGTTATACACAAAATGGACAAATCAAATTTTAACTAATTAAAAGGTAATTCACAATTACATATCAAAAAATGGATCATGTTAATATAATCTACAACACTTTGTAATTAAGATTAACCATTCTCTCTTAATTGTTTCATAAACAAATTTTAGTAATATAACATTTTAATTACTAAATCGAATCTTATTTAATCGAATTACAATAAGATATATATATCCTCTTTCATAGATGTAAATTGTTCAATTATAAGGAATCAATTAATCTTTATCGATATACAATTAATTAAATTATCTATTAAGGGAATCGTCCTTTAGGTGTGACCTTAAGGGATCAACTGATCACCACCGTCAAACGACAGTAATGTCAAACTCTAGTTAGCCAATCGTTACCGATTAATGTTGATCAGTTGATATATATAAATGAATCATCCCTACACGTACTCTTATCATGAGTTTCAATAATGTAATCGCATTATTGTTGAGGACACAAACTCCAACAATCTCCCACTTGTCCGAGACAAGTGTGCGTCACCAATTCTCTTGTCCTATTACAATCTCCCACTCAATGCAAGGTGTCTTGCAGGTCGTTCTTGCATGTGATCACATTAAGAGTGGTTTCCTCGATATGGAGAGTAACTGCTTGATCGGATTTATCTACCGTAGATACCTTCCGAGCGTGGCCACGCATTTTCAGTTCACTACTCCTCGAGTGGCCTTGAGATTTCAAATAACCCGGACAAGGGGTGGATAATTCCTATCGCACTATTCCCTTCGTACACCCACAGTTCCTCATGACCCAAAAGATTCACACTCACCCCCTTTGACATAATGGCTTGGAGCAAAAAATCAAAGTCAATCAGAAACTGTGTCGACTTGGGCGAACAGTCTCTAGTCAAAGAATCGACTCAAAAGAATACTATAGTAGCTCTCGCCACGACCAGGCTATATTAATGTTGCCAGAACTCTATAAGCGGTCACTGCCCGACAGAGTGTCTCATACAGTCTGCCTATGTGATGGACTAATCATATCTTATGACTCTATGGCACTTGAACTTGCCATCAATCGCATCACACTCTAGTCACTTGGAGACGTCACCTCATATAAGCAACTAGGGGCCAATACTATGTTAATCCAGTTCACTTTAATAGGGTTCAATATTGTCTCAACAACCTATTTGGATATAACAAAGTAATAAAAGAGTTTGTAATTAAACTCTAACGACGAATGTATTATCAAATATGTAAAATTGATACAATATCAATTACTACATAATCTATAATCCATTTTTAATTTTGTATATGGTTGTCAATTTCAACTGAATTGAAATGACATGCTGAATTGAAATGACATGACTTGTCATGTTAAACCCTTGAGAAGGCTTTGGTTAGTAAGTCTCAGCAACACTTTGCACTTAACTAACTATACTATATACCTTTTCCCTTTGTTATGTATAATCTTTATTATAAAACTTTTGAGTACGTGTCTAGATCTAATCTAGACATAGGCTCTCTTGCATTAGAATAGCTCCCACTATCCTCATAGTGAGTAGGGATAGGATCTTCGCTTATTGGAACGAACTACCATAGTTCCTCCAATTCACAAAACCGAATCCTAATATCATCCCTTCCTTCTTGCATATCTCATTATTGCAAGTGTACTCAATTTCCGTTGTGCATATCTCATTGTTCAACTACCTAGGATGTTTCTAGCAGATATCCTCCTTAAATATTATAGCCCAGATGGTTCTCTAACCATCCTTATGTGTTTAGAATATGGTTTTTGTGTAACTCCTTGCACATAAATCCATATCATTTCTAAATGGTTAGCTTTATATCTTTAGTACTTCCTGAGTACTAACTAATGAACTATGTGGCTATATAGAGACTTGTCTCAAGGATTCGATTTGTAACATCTCGTCATACTCCAAGTATACGAGGTTTAAGAATGGTAATACATCTTAGCATAATGAATTAATCCCGCAGCGGAAGAAAATGGATTCAATTCCTTCATGTTCAATACTTTTGAACTTGTCAAGATTCTTATTAACGTAAGAATATTAACTTTAATGCTAATATCCTCTTTGATATATCTTTATAGGTCTGGATACCTTAGAGATGTATTATTATTCTCCTAAGTCTTTCATCATTCACAATGATCAATATATCGCTTACATATAAGACTAGTAACACCACATTACTCCCACTAAACTCCATGTATAAACAAAACTAATCGACAACTCGAGAAAGGTTTATCACATGATCAAAATACACACTTTAACTCCTTAACATCTACTTAAGACTTCTTCTTAAGTTTTCATCCTACCTTAGGATAGTTGCGATTTTCAAAACTCGTGCAAGATGATTTTAAAATCCAACCATTACAGAATCCGAATTCAATGAAACTTTGTTGTAGCGTGCAAAACTCTTTCCAATAAATTAACCAAGCTAAATGAACATCTTCATGTTTATGCTCACTTCAGACTCTTGCGGAGTTTAAACTAGATAAAGCATCTTAATAAGTTACAGGTTTATTACTTTCAAATGGTAACATGACTCCTGTCTACTTTAGGTTTCGAAGAAATAATAACTGATTTTGACCAAGAAGAAACATATTCCTACGTCTTATTCTTAGTTTGTCAAGAAGGAACATATTCCTACGTCTTATTCTCAGTTTGTGGCTCTTGAACATTTTCTCCCACTCTGTCTTTAAGAAATAATCCTCTTTTCTCAAAAGACAGCACCACGAGCCACAAACATGTTGTTCTCGTGATAGTTGGGTTACAAAGCCATATGCTTTCTTCCGAAACAAGCTATAACTTAGGTACCATGCCTAATCATATTATATATGAATTGTACTTGATTGCTTTAACTATGTTTTGTTTTAGTGGAATAAATAAATACTAGACAAATTGTGATAGAAACTACTCTCAACTTTATAGTAAAGATTCAATCATATCGTCATGAAAGTGAACTTGTGATACCATATCACTCTCTTTTGGTGCATATAAAAGTCATCAGTTTATTGTTCCCCATTTTAGCAAAGTAATAATACTTTGGTTTTTATACTTCATAAGAAGTATTCATTGAACTTATTCAAAGAATTTCTCTTCTTACCTCATTAAGCGGATACCAAGTATCTACCTAGTTTGTCGGTAAAATAGAAGAAGTAATAATGACCTTCTTAGATTGAAAATATATTCGACCATACATTGAAGTGTAATTAGGTGAATAACTTATTCTATTCGCTATACTTTTCAAGAAAAGTCATGAACCATCTTGCTTTGAATACAAGATTCGCACATTTCATGAGATTCACAATCTAATGGTGTGGGTACTAGTCAAAAGTAGTTTTAATGCGATTTTCAATCGAGAAATGAGAAATAATTTGGGGTCACCAACTCAAGTCTTGTATATATATGACATTTTATTTCTAGTTTGAATATAATTACCTTGATTTGTATGGTCTCACCATAAACTTAATCGTGGTATGTTAGGGCACAACCCTTGTTTTAATTGCATAATTGAGAAACCCTTTGCGTTTTATACAAAAACTTGAATTATACTCTTATTTAGACATATTGTACATCATAACGATTATTGAGGTACATTTCTAAATACAAAACTAAAATTAGTATGCTACAACATTCATATGTTCATGGATGAAATGACAACTACCCTAGTTCCATTCATGGAAATTTCTGAACTTATTCTTGCTTGTGGTCATACGATTATTCAATGTTAGGATTCTAATAAGGATTTACAAAACCCTCAGATTGTGTTATGAACACATCCGCCTCTAAATAACCATTTAGAAAGGTGGTTTTGACATCCTTTTCCCATATTTCATAATCATGAAATATGGCAATTTCTAACATGACTCACAAATTTGTATCAAATACTCATGATGTGGTAATTGGCAAGAATGCAATGTCAATGTCATAGATATTCAGGAAGGAGTATGTTGGAGTCACACGACCAACTTCCATGATCTTTACTTATTGGAGTTTGTTTGTATCTATTTTAGTGTCTAACATCTTCTCTTTCGATCCTAGTTCTATCTTTAACGATTAAGATAGGTACTTACTTCTTATTGCTCCCACTAACTTCAAGAATTTCTACTTGATGAAGACTTCTCTTCATATAAATTCTTAGTTAATCCTTCACAAGGGTTAACTCTATTGTGGTATTTGGTTTAATCAAAATTTCTAACAAATCAATTTACCAATTTAACATTGTCATGTTCTTAATAACTTAAGTACTTGATGACAAGTGTTTAGGTTGAACAATAAGATTTTTGAACAATGGATGCATAGAAGATATTATCAAAACATATTTTGACTAATCATTACTTCCATTCACTTTTCTTCACAAGAAATCATACATAGGCACTAATCTTATATGACATAGGACAACTCCTATGAAGTTCTATGGAATAGAACGATTCCTATGGAACTAGTCCATGCCCTATTTAAACGGTTCATGTGAGGATTTAGAAAGAGATTATATTTGTCTTTGACAATAGTGGTTTAATGGAAACATAAGTTAAAATCGAAATGATATCGTATATTAATAGGAGAAATGATAAAGAATAACATAAAACAACGAAATAGTGGGAAAAGAAATATTCATCGTTAATATATGAAAATATTTTAGTATGTTTTAGCATTTATATAATGACCTCCACCCAATTATATAAATGATTCCGAGATCCAAATCCATATTAACTCGGGCACATGGAAACCGATACATCCCTCATTAATATAACTTGGTGGGTTAACTCTTTAACCAATTCTACAATTAGAACTCTCGGTCGATGAAATTACGTTAAGTTCATCTCTAGCCCCGGAACATAAGTCTAGTCTTCATGTCCCGTTGAGTCCAACTAAATTTCGCGTGTAATAACTTGTTATTACCCCACTTACCCAATGAAAAATAAAAGTACCCCAGGAAACCGAATCTACCCCAAATGTCAAAGGGATTCATGGGTCCTACTATTTGGAAAGGCTAATCTCAATTTTAAATATGTGAGAGATCTTGTCGATTTATTATCTATCACTTTTATGTGAACTATATTAGTGAACTAATGATAATTATAATCGACACGGTCGAAAAGACGATATAAATATATAAAAATGCATGTGATGTTAATGGCGATTTGGCAATGCATGTAACATATAAAGAAAAATGCAAAGCAATAAATAAATTTCCTAGTATGGCCTTTCCCAAAATAGAAAATCTAATAGTCTATTACAAATTCGGAAACCAACTCCATTGGTCCCTTGAACTTCAAGTGACACGCCTCTCAAGAACACTGTCTTCATCGAAACGCCTTTCCGAATGGCACCGTCTTGAAGAAACTTCGGAATTACAAATAATAATAAAATACAAAGCTATTCCTATTATACATTTGTAATATGAAAAACTAGTAAAAATAAAAGTGATACGAGATCACATTAAATTACAACCGAATCAATATCCCCTTACATTACGGGAAATATTGATTAAAACTAAGGCCATACTAAGATAAGATTACATAAGTCAAAATTATATAAATGAAATATGACATTCATCAATAAAAATTGCAGAATTAATATATGTGTCAACATGCCAAATTAACGTGCCAAATTGCCCTACTTAAATCTTATATCGTATATAATCAGGTTTTATGGAAATGCGTGATAATAACTTATTAAATCACAAATCAATACTTAAATCAAATTTAAACTCAAGTTAATTACCCTAACTCTCTTAGGACTAAAAAATTAGTCTTTTCTCAATTTTTGACAATAATTCAACTTGGTTTTCTATTATTGCTTATTAAACTTCTCTTAATCATAACAATTATGAAAGGATTCCCAATAAATCATAAAAATTTGGAAAAATTTGAAATCATATTTTTGTAAATACTGGAATATTATCAAGATTCGAAAAATTCAATAAAATTTGCCCACAAAATATTAATAATTTACTTCATTAATAAATCGTATAAAACATAACTTTTATCATTTAATTCCAAATTAAACATAACAATTATGAAAAAATCAAAATCAAAATTTTGAACATTCTTAAATAATTTCCAAAACATGGAAATGGCAAAATTTAAACCAAAAATTTTGAATTAATTTTATGACTAATAAAGTTGCCCTTTTATTGATTTTATCACATAAAAATCAATAAACATACTAAATCAATCAAAATTAATCATGCAACTTTAGATCTGATGTTTATATCATATATACAGCATTAAGAAAAAATTTCATGCCATAAACTTCATTTTAGCTATTTTTGCTAAAAATAGTCACTATTTACATCATTTTAACCATTAAAATTATAAATCATGCATAATAAATCACATTTATCTCAAATTTTACATACAATCTGTATCATATGCATGTGACAACATATGAAAATTTTGTGGCCTGTTATGAAGTTTAACTAATTTTCGTCATTCAACCTCCATTTATAGCATTTTTATCACATAAAAATCATAAATCATGCAATATTAATCACATTAATATGCAATTTTACATACAATAAGTAAAATATGCATGTGAGGTCATACTAAAATTTCATGGTCAGAATCGAAGTTTAACTATTTTTAGTTAAAAAATGTCATTTTATTCATTAAAATGCAATTATTTCACTAAAAATCATTAAAATAAGCAATAATCATCCATAAATCATCAATATGACCTAAAAATATTTTCGAACCATAATATATTACATGCAAAAAATTTCGTGGCTTTATCCTTATAAATCACAAATTTTAGTTTTTATTTGTTTATCAAATAACTCATAAAAAACAATAAAATGATATGCATGCAACACCAAACCTCTTGATGCCAATTGAAAGTTTCTAAAACCCCTATTAAACTTATGTAATAGATTTTATAAATTACTCATTAATTTATCTCATGGATCTAGTTGCATGCAAAATGAAATTATACAAAATAAGAAGATTAAGAAGAAAATCAATTCTCCTTACATTGTTGTAAGGTTCGAAATATGGCACCACAAGAGACTCCTTCTCTTGTAGATCTTGAGTTATTAGTAAATGGATGATCCTCCAAAACTTCAAGTATTCATATTGGAATACTTCCTCTAAGTTGCACCAAGACAAACCCTTAAAACTAATTAAATTACTAACTAGGTAATATAATTAGTAACCTTATATTAATCTAATAAAAAATGATATTACTACTATAGTAATGTAGAATGATTTTATTAGATTTCTTACTTGAACAATTTTGATCTAAAACTTATTTTAGAGAGAAAAGGAAGAAGGAGAGAGGAGGAGAAAAAAAGAGATGAATGAATTATCAAAATAAGAAAACCAATTTTCTTATTTGTCTAAGGGTGTGCCGGTTTGGGAAGCCTCACAAGGCCAATGCATGACCTTCACCTTTTTCTTTTCCTCTTACCAAAATGTGTAGGGTAAAAGCTATGGATAGTTAGGTCATGATTATGTTTTTAAAATAATTTAAAAATATTTTACAATAAACATAAAATACCCATTATTTCGGTCCATTCATAATGTGTACACCCATTTTATTTTCTGTCAATTGTCATTTTGTAATGTTGTGTGACATGTGATAACTCACATGTTATTAGTCTCACTAATTTACATTTAACAAATTAAATGTTATTCACAAAATGGGCAAATCAAATTTTAACTAATTAAAAGGTAATTCACAATTACATATCATAAAATGGATCATGTTAATATAATCTACAACACTTTATAATTAAGATTAACCATTCTCTCTTAATTGTATCATAAACAAATTTTAGTAATATAACATTTTAATTACTAAATCGAATCTTATTTAATCGAATTACAATAAGATATATATATATATCCTCATTCATATATGTAAATTATTCAATTATAAGGAATCAATTAATCTGTATCGATAAACAATTAATTAAATTATCTATTAAGGGAATCGTCCTTTAGGTGTGACCTTAAGTGATCAACTGATCACCACCGTCAAACGACTGTAATGTCAAACTCTAGTTAGCCAATTATTACCGATTAATGTTGATCAGTTGACACATATAAATGAATCATCCCTATACGTACTCTTATCATGAGTTTCAATAATGTGATCGCACTATTGTTGAGGACACAAACTCCAACAGATTTTGTGGTTGGTTTGAAATTGGGTTATCCTGTCCTTCTCTTGCAAAAGGGTTGACAAACTCAATGTTATTTGGTTGAATGTCCACAATCTCTCCAATACCCACAACTCTCGAAGTACCTCTGGCAACTCTACTATTGTTGGTTAAGGTCCTTTCAATCTCAATATCAATAGGTAATGGATTACCTTGTGATCTCCTAGTCATGCAAAATATCAAACAACTAGAAAACAATTAGAACAACCTTTAGGAGATTGACTTCCCCAAGGTGAATAAAGACACAACTAAAAACAATTAAAAAAATAATCAAATCAATTGAACACCGTCCCCGGCAACGGCGCCATTTTTGGGTCGATGATATTTTATGTGCTCGTCGTTAAAGCTATCAACCAAAACAATATTTCTAACTCTACAAACTACTCTTTAGTGGAGTGGTAAGTAAAGGTCGGATCCCAAGGGACGGGTATTGATTTAGGTTTTTAATTGCAAGTAGTTTATGTCTTAGGGTGTCACAAATTTGGGTTGAGATGAGATGTAATCTAAACTAATCAACAAGATGAATGTAAATTAAGAAGACAAAGTAAAGCAATTAAAGGGGGTTTTGTAAACAATTGATTATAGGCACTAGGGTGTCATGGGTTCAAAAGGGAATCATGGAAATAGATCATACAAACATGTTCTCAAATGGATGCAAGCAACTTATTGTTGTGATGGAATCGAGTTAGTGTATATCTTACAATTCCTAGGAAGACTTAGGTGCCGGAGCCGAGTCGATCAGGACTTTACAACACCTACAAGTCGACTTAGTCTCTTCCTATTCAACTCTATGCATGGTCTAACAAGGCTTGAGTTGGCTTATATCTTACAAACCTCATTGAAAAGATAAGAGATGGGTAAAAAATACAAGGTTTCATAGTCTAGCATTTTATCAAACATAACATGTGCATAGGTTGAAATCACAACAAGCAAGCATTCAATTATGAAAGCATATTAATTTAAGCATAGATTTAATCCCATGATTGATCCCCCTAATTCCCCATTAACCCTAGCTTAAGAGACTACTCACTCATGATCATGTTTAACATGCTAATAAGGTTGTAAATCATACTAACAAAGCAAAACATGATGAACAAGTGATGTAATTAACAATAATTAAGCAAAGGTAAAAGGGATTATACCTACTTGAGATGATCCAAATAATAAAGTAAAGAATAATAGAAGTAAACTTGATGATTGGTGGAAAGTTGTCAATCCTCCAATAAACCCTAAATAATCTTCTAATTACCCAACTAAAACTAAGAACAATTGAGAGATTAAGGAAAGATTAAGATGTGATTAATATTGAAATGTGTATTACAACTTGGATTAAGACTAAATTAAGAGAGATTAATACTTCATTAAGAGACGATTATTAGATGAGTACAAGATGATTCTAATCTAGGTAGTACAATAAGGTATTTATAATAAAATTAAGTACACGAATTAGGGTTACTACGGGCTTAAATGACGATTAAGACCCTAAGAGAAGTTGACGATTTGCAAGTCCCGCAAGGACACGAGCGAGCTCGGTTGCAAGACCCTCAGGGACACGCGCGTCCTGGCTTGATGAATGCCCGGGTCTGAGAGAAGATCCACTCGAGCCGAGCCTTGGGACGCCCGGATCCTGGCTTGAGACGCTCGTGCTGAGCTCGGGACGCCCGGATCCTGGGACAGGGTTCCTTCTCCTTTTCTTAACTTCCTAACAATCCGTGGAGACTGTCTTGGGGTCGTGGGGATCTTTCATCATTTCCTAATTCACTTGTTTTTTTATGCTTAGGCCTTTAGTCTTGGTTTCCTCTTTGATGCTTGGTCATTAGATGTGATCCATTTAGCTCCATTTAGCTCCATAAATGCAAGGCTAGCCATCCTCTCCTACCAAGGACACAAAACCTCAAAGAATATGCAAAATGGGGGAACTAAAGATAAGAAATGACCCTAATAATCGCTAGAAAGCATGGGAACGAGGTTAATTCGGGAACTAAATGTGCACAAATATGAGTCACATCAATTTCTTTGCTCAAATACAAAGAGATAGCCAAGCCAAAGACACTACCATCAACAATATCCTTGCTCACACCAAGATGTTGGAAACACAATTGTCCCAATTGGCCTCCTCAAGTTCCCAAAGACAAAAAGAACAATTACCTCCTCAAGGTAATCCTCCTACAAGACATGAGACCATCAATTCCATCCACTTGAGAAGTGGTACAAGATATGAGGGACCTAATATGCCAATTGAAGAGGATATTATTGAGGAAAGTGTCCAGCAAAGTGATGTGATGGAACCATTGAGAAGAAATCCTAAGTTAGTAGAACTAACTACCAATGACTCATCAAAGAAGAGAAATGAAGAGAAGGCCAAAGAAGTTGAGAAAGAGCCTATTGTGATTAGACTTCCGTTCCCAAGTCGTCAAGCCAAGCCCAAGATTGATGAGCAACTTGGAAAGTTCATGGAGATTGTAAAGAACCTAGAGGTTTCTATACCGTTCACGGAGCTAATCAACCATGTTCCGGCCTATGCAAAATACATGAAAGATATCCTTACCAAGAAGAAGTCTATAAGGAAGTTGGAAACCATTGCCTTCACAAATATAAGTAGTGAAATCCTTCAAGGGAATTCCCCACCTAAGCTCAAGGATCCGGGTAGTTTCTCCATTCCATGTACCATTGGTGACACCACGATCAACAAGGCACCATGTGATCTAGGTGCAAGTATGAGTGTCATGCCATATTGGTTATGTGAAAGGCTAGGTGTGGGATAGTTCAAGTGCACTAACACAACCTTACAAATGGCGGACTGGACAACCAAGAAACCACTCGGGGTATGGGAAGATGTGCTCGTGAGGATTGGAAAGTTTTTCAAACCGGTAGACTTTGTTATTGTTTAAATGGAGGAATATTCCAACATTCCAATCATTCTAGGAAGACCATTCCTACACACGGCCGGAGCGGTGATTGATGTAAAGCACGGGATGCTCACACTTGAAGTTGGTTCTGAAACAATCACCTTTAATCTTGACAAGACTATGATAGCTCCCAACTTGCTTGAGCCATGCTTTATGGTTGATCACTATAGCCGGGTAGGTGACAAGAAGAGGATGGAATCTCCATTCAAAGGACAAGTGAAAGATGAAAATCTCAAGGGCAAAGAAACACCGCCCAATTGGAAGTAAGATATTGATGATATTGAAGTAGCTCTATTCGGAGAGCATGGAATTTTTCACAACAAGAACGAGAGCTTGCAAATCTCACCCATGACAAGTATCAATGGATGCCTCTTTGGCCATGACAAAAAGGAAGAAGAGTTGCTCTTGCTAACTCATGATCCGCCCAACATAGGGAAAGAAGCAAGGGAAGTATGTGGTCTATGGGATGACGAGTTTGAAGGACTTGTTAACCCTTACATTGGGAATGCTATGAATCTATACCAAGGCTTTGTATATACTTGTCACCTCTTTGACTCGGGTTACTACATGAATGAAGACAACAATGTGCTAAGGTCTTTGCAAAACCTCTATCATGACAGTGAACAAGCATTTGACTACTTCTTCAAGGCGTTGAGCAACATCAACAACGCCCTTGCTTTACCGCCTTAACACCTCTCCAGAAAAGGAGAGTTTGGTGGAGTCCTCCCTAAACCACCATTTGTAAATATTCTAACATCTTAACATGCATTTCATTTAACATGTACATTATTCATTTTTGCAATGCATTTTATATGCCTTGTTATTTAACTTTTGTAACAAGAGAGTAAGTGAGGGAGGGATTTTAATGCATTTTGAATGTGTAGTGTTTGATGATCAAGTGTAGGGAAGCAATTGCCTAAGCTAGCCAAGCCTTTGTAGTGCAACCCATGAAAGAATAAGAATTGAAGAAGAAAATGGCGCGGGAAAGGGATCCCCACGAGCAGACCTGAGCTCATGAGGATTGGAGCAAGGCAAGAATTGAATTCAAGTGCTGTGAAGAAATCCGCCCGAGTCGTCTATGACACGAGCGTCCCTCTGGCTCAGCCCGCTCGACCAAGTCCTCGGACGGGAGTCCCCAATGTGCTAACAATGTACTGCATAGAAATATGCCCATCCCCAGCTCAAGACGAGCGTCCCAGCATCATGATGAACATGTCGTTGTACTCTCTCAAACACATTTATACCCAGTTACTAGCATAGCAAGAAAGTCAGGGTCGAACCCAAAGGACGGGGGTACTCAAATTGTTCAATCTAATTGTAGTTGAACTAGGGTGTCATGATTGGTTTGAGTTGATGATTCTAAACTAATAAAAGTAATGAAAGGTAGACAAGCAATAAAATAAGGGTGTGAACAAATGATAAACAACACTAGGGAATCATGTGATCATAGGGGAATCATGATGAGATCAAACAAACAAACAAGTTTTATAGATGCAAGCAATTATTATTGTTGGAATCAATTTAGTGTATATCTTACGATTTCTAGGGGAAACTTAGGTCTCGGAGCCGAGTCGGTCAAGACTTTACAACACCTACAAGTCGACTTGGTTTTCCCAATTCATGGTGATATAACATAAATGAGTCCTAGGAAGGTTTGGGTCCCGGAGCCGAGTCGGTCAAGACTGCACAACACCTACAATCGACTTAATTCTTCCTAATTAACTATATGCATGGTCTAGCAAGCCTTGAGTTGGTTTATGTCTGACAAGTCTTGTTGAAAGGATAAGAGAAACATGCTAGGTTGTCAATCAAGAATTTCATCAAACATAACATGTGCATAAGTTGGAAAATAATAAGCAAGCATTCATATGATCTCAGTAGGTATAAATCTTTCCCATGATTAACTCCCCTAATCCCCCATTAACCCTAGCTAGGATATTACTCACTCATGATCATGGAAAATATGCTAACAAGGGTGTCAATCATATTAAAAAGTCTAAACATGATAAATGAGTAAAACAATAAACAAGGATTAAGTAAAGAGTAGAGAAATTGTACCAACTTAGGATGATCAAATAGAAAGCAAAGAATAATAGAAGAAAACTTGATTGATTGATGAAGAGTTGTCAATTCTCCAATAATAACCCAATAGTCTTCAATTACCCAATAAGAAATCTTGAACAATAATTAAGGAAAGATTAAAGTGCAATTTTGTGGAATGATTGAGATTAATCTATTCTAATCTACTCCTAATATAATATAAGAAAGCTTAATCTAAACTAAGGAAGATTAATCTCTTGGTAATTACAAATGGAGTATATATAGTGGTACAATATTAGGTTAAGAAAGGGTAGATTAGGAAATTGTGGACAAGGCCCTCGGGAACTACGTCCGCGGGATCCACACCAGGCATAATCGACTCGAGGTTCTTTCGAATCGAATTAAGACATATTAGAGTCGCCACCAAGTTTTTTGGGAACTTGGAACCGTTCAAGTAAACTTTACACCTTTCATCGAAAAGCATAAAGCCAATCGACTACGAGTGATTAAAGATAAAGACTTGTACCCTATATCACTCGATTTGAATGACTCTCGTAATCCAATGGTATTTAGACGGATCCACAAACCATAGATCTTGAGTAAGGGGTGAGGGTACGTGTTGGGAAGCCCATAAGGACACCCAACCCCGCCCGTCAATAACGGCCTCTACTAAGTCAAGTATGGATTTCAAACAAGGTCATAGCTACTACGATGTATGATATGCAAACGTTGTTTTTACCCTATCATGTGACAACAATTTCTATGTCGTTTTAGATGCAACTAAACTAACTTTGTCAAAGTTGTAATTTAGCATGTGGGTTGATTGATATAACAACATACAAAACAAAGCAAACAAGGCTTAAGGGGGAATGGGGGAGCCGTTGGGATATACCTATTACAAACCAGGCATTTCATGCCGACACAACAATAAATTAAAGATACAACTCGATCTAAATACAAAGCTATACACACGACGCAATACACGGCCATTTGGCCTAGAAAACCGTGCACAAGAGGGGTGGCCCACGGCTTACATGACTCACGGCCTTGGGTCACTCCTCGTAATGTATGCTTTCACTTAATCTTATCGAATTAGGCATAAGGCTACGCACCAAGGCATGCATTAGCATAAACCGGGCCATGTTGCTTTAAACAACATGCGGTTTACTACGCTCCTACAAGCATTGGGGAACAACCGTCTAACCAAACAAGACTAAGGTTTTTTGAAGAGGTTTTGACTCAATAAAAGTAAAACAAGCACGAAAATTACAACTCGATAAACAAATTACAAATTACAAGCAACGAAACAACGAAGAACAAAAGGTATAAAAAAACGAAGCAAGAAAGACAAAGAAGACGGCCAAGCTCACGGCCCGAACCACGACCACCCTCACGGCCAAGACAAGGCCATCCTAGTTCCTAGGTTAGGTTCATTGGTTAGATCGAATGATTGCGAAACGGATTAGAAAACGAGTTAGAAAACAAGTTATAAAACAGGTTGATCGATTGAGAAGAAACGCGCGAGTGTGTATTCTACACGGCCTAAAGGGTCCAATTAGGTCACAATATCATAAGATTAATGCTTACTCGTCGAGTGTTAATAGGAAGGTGCTAATCACACACTCCTATGCTAGCGAGAAATCAAGTGATAAGAAAGATGTATTCAATTAGGTTATAGAATTGTTAATTGATTTTAAAAGCTATGTCGATGCCACCTAACATGTCTAATTAGGTTATTAAAACGATCGAATGTCGTCTAAATACGTCATATGTTAAGAATCAGAGGTTAAACTAACATACAACGGATCCTAGGGTGTGTCGAATTGGCCGAAATAACAAAGGGGTCAAAAGCGAAGAGCGAAGTTAGAAATTCGTTTTATTCATGCCCTACCTTGAACACGAGGATATGTAAATGAGACGGGGGTGTACGACCGACTGATGTAGCGGTTTCTTTTCCCATCTCAAGTCAACGCGGGTGTTCATGGTGGTACTTTAACTCATACTCGGACTAGACTAGTTTCATAGTTAATTAAACAATCGATAAACAAAAACGATAAACGAATAAAACAAACTATAAAAGACCAAGCATAAAAAACGAAATAAAAAAGGAGAAAAAGGAGGATTTGATGCACCCTCAACCTACATGTATCGTTGACACCGTCTTGGGTCGTAATCGATGGTAGATTTTATCTCGAGAGGCCGTCGTCGACGAAGAAACAAAGCAAACACGCGTTTTTTGACAAATCTGGACAGCAACTTTCAAACGATGATTTCTCCCTCGTTTCACGACGAAAATTCGATTTAAAAGATGTTTTGAAAACTAGAAAGAGAGGAGAACAGAGATCTTAAAGCAACCCCTGCTCGTTTTGAGTTATTGGGCACGAAAAACGAGCACAAACAGAACTGGACAGACAGAACAAATCACGAAAACAGAGTGTATAACACTCTGTTTTTCGAGGGATTTCGTGTACTCTCAAGGGCAATTTGGCTCGTAAATCTTTGTCTAATGTGTAGATGGATGTTATGTGGTTAATTAGGAACAAGAAACTCGAGTTTTGATGGAGGTTTGAGGGATGAACGAATTGTTTTTCGAAGAGGACACACAAACAGTTTCAGTTTGTATGTCGGTTTTGTGGAGGGTTTTTGAGAGGCAATTAGGGTTTTTTTCTGGGGTTTAAAGCTTGTGAGTGAAGTTAGGATGTATGGAGAACTTAGAGGAATGAATGTATGGTGAAGGGTGGGTATTTATAAGGAGTTAAAGTAGGGTAAAAGAGGGGGAGAGGCAGTCGGGCCTGTTGAGCATAGCTGCTGTCCAGCAGCTTTTGGGGGGTTTTCTAGGGTTCGTTTGGGGGTTTTTCTTGGTGATTAAGGTAAGGTAATATGGGTAGGATATTAGGGTATGGGTTAGGGTTAATGGGCACGGGTTTTGGTGGTATTTGGAGCGGGTTTTGGGCTCGGGATTCGAGCTGCAAAACAGGGGATGGGCTGTTTGTTGCGGGCTGTTTGTGGGGGATTTGGGCCGTGGTTATGGGGTTCTAACTGGGGTTGGATGGGTAGTGGTCTAGGTTGGTTAGTGTACTCGAGATTCGTGCCAACTCGTAAAGAAAACGGGCTCAAAAACCGAGCTATAATCGAGCTCCAAAACACGTGTTTAAAACGAGCTTTCTTCGATTTTTAAATCGATTTTTCAAATCGATTAACACATTAAAATAAATGACTTTTCAAATCAAAAACACTCATAAAATGATTTTTCAAATCAAATATTTATTTTATTTTCAATAAAATAAACTTGAGAAAATAAATTCAAAATAAAGCAATAAAATGAATTCACTTAAAAAAAACATTTAATTTAAATATCATTTAAATTAAAAAAATACTCCGTCGACAACGCTCATTCTACATCGTAAAACGAACCCAAATAATGACAATGACAACTAAAGAATACATGTGTCCTATCATCATCGGGTGTTTGTCGGGTTCTCTATAAATTCCAATATCGACGGATACGGGTATCTACAGAGCCCCCACTTTGACTGAGGCTTGGACAAGGCGAAAGTCAAAGTATACCCCAGGTCCCTTTCGACCTGAGGATTCTGCGGGTCGTTTATAGTCCATTAGACTTGCGTATATAAGCTCGCCAGCCATAAGAAGAGATCATACCTGAAACTTCGTTGGGGATTGCCTCTTGCTTTTGTTGTGTCCAGTTGTCATCGTTGGTCATCGACCCATAAAACTGCATGTATGGTGGATTGAGCCTTATCCTTAGGCGCCTACGCATCCGTTTCTGACAGAATCAAACCCGCGTCGTAGTTCGGCCACTGCTGACACATGCCCAAAGTTTATCATCTGCTGGCGTATGTCCAAAATTCATCATCTGTTGACACTTGCCCAAAACTTATCATCTGCTGGCACTTGTCCGAATGGGACGGGACTTTCCAAGGAGGTTGCCGCCGCTTTCATCATTTGCTTTCAGCTACGGAATTCTTCCATTTCGTACTCTTGTATTGAATTGCATTCTTGGTGGATGTCATCCTTTACATCTTGATAATGGTCTCTGAAGCCAACGGCTTCAGAGCCCCCAGTTTGCAATGGCTCTAAAGTCGAAGACTTTAGAGCCCCCAGTTGAAGCATATCCTACTATATTTGAAGCACAAAAAATGTACGAGCAATAATTATCACATAAGCACATTTGGATCATCGACCTTGAAATTGGATCATTTAAAAGATTGGGTCATCGACCCGAAAATTTTATTTGAAAATTTTGAATAATTGGGCCCTCGACCCGAAGTTTGAAATTGACATCACTTGGAATGTTGGGCCATCGGCCCTTCAGAAATTGAATTTGAAATTTTGAATGATTGGGCAATCGAACCGAAAATTGAATTCGAAAATTTTGAATGATTGGGCCATCGACCCGCAAAGATTCTACTACTTGGATCATCTATCCACAATTCGCAAAAAGTTTTTGAAATTTTGAAATTTTTGAAATTTTGAAATTTTGAAATATTTGGCATTTTGAAATCGAACCTTGATGGGTGAGCATGAAATACGACTCAGACACTCTGTATGACTCGTAAACCACGTGGGCGTAGCCCGCTACCGTAAAACAAAAAAGGAAAATAAAACCGTAAGTGTGCACGGGTTTTAATTTAATTATTGACTTGTTGGGGGTAGAAAGGTAAATTGGCCGTTCTGGCGCCAAAAGATGGCAAATGGGAATCACAAGGTCGTCGACTTGGGATGTAGATATCGTATGTCATGGGCGTGCTCCCGAGGGCACACGGGAATCAAGATCACTTGGCATTGACAAGGTGGATTAAAATCACAGAGCAACAACGTTGGCTTCGCCCAGAAACTAAACACAGACTGATTTTATGAGAACACTTAGACATCACACATCACTCTTGTTGGGAACATTCTGCCACTCTTCTCCTCGCCTCCTTTCTTTTCAGCGAGTTTTCATCATTTCTTGCCACCGCCTTCTTTCTTTTCAGCGGGCTTTTACTATTTTTCTTCCACGTCTTCTTTCTTTTCAGAGGGTTTTTCATATTTTATGTTCCCAACACAAACCCACATCTATGTGACTCAGCATCTTTGCCTACACCGTTAGATAAAGCTCATTCTGAAACTTGATACTATTCATCCGAACCTATATCCTTATCATAGCCTACATCGAGTGCTAAGACTGACTCAAACAAAGGTGGCTTCATTTGGACTTGGTTAAGACCCGTAAGAAACCGACAAGATGACAACTTGGTTGATGAGTGGATTGAATCCCTTATTCTGAAGGACTGCCTACGTATTCGCGTGGAGCGAAATCAAATCCGACGTAGTTCGATCATGGTGCATAAACATGGCATTTTGATTGTGTGTACACACTCGAAGGTTTCACCTAAGGTATCATGTCGTATCCCATTCTAGCCTGTAAGGTACCGTTAAATCCCGTGTCTAGGGTTGGTACAAAAGGTTGTGTTTCTTTGGGATTTGGAGCTTGGTAAAAACAAGTTGGAATGGTTAACCATCATTCTGAAGGTTTGTTTTGTGGTGCTAAGGCCAAGGGCTATGGCTGCTGATGTGGTTGGAATGGGTGTCTCGGGTTTGATGAACCACGAGTACAAATGGGTTGGGAATCGATGTGGGTTCAAATTTCCATGTCTGGATCCTAAAGGCTTGGTGTAACAACACAAGCGGAATGATTCTCAAAATTCCCGACTATCCTCTTGTAACTGTCTCTGGAAGGACTTAGAGGGTAAAGAGGTTACTATATAAACTTTTGGGCTTCGCCCATTGAATTTCAACTATGGGTACTTGACTTGACTTCTGGCTTCCGTAACTTCGACATTCAACCAAAAGCGTTCTGCAATGACTTCAACATCTTTTTTCCTTTTTTCCCTTTTTCTTTCATCACTAATCTTTTTTCATTTTTCCAATTTTTTCTCTTTTTTCTCATTTTTTCATTCTTTTTCATCTTTTTTCTCTCTTTGAAAATGATCTTCTACTCATTCTCTTAGTAATAAATGGATACACCTTGAAAACTGGGCTTCGCCAACTAATTTGGGTAGGAACTAACAATTCCTTGTTAGAACGGGTTGATATCTTCTCTCTTCGAGATGGGATGATTTTGTTGGGGAAAAGGCTTGCCTTCCATCATCGATAGGGGAAACAAGGAGCTAGTCCGGGTTTGTCATAGAATCATCTAAAAGCTTGTCACAAACATTGGTTCAGATGGAGGTTTTCTACCACCAGACATGGAATAGGTAAAGGAATCAAACACGGGATCCTAGTGTACCTTACATTTTGAAACAGGACATATTTCTACCCCAGGGATTCTTTTGAGTGTGTTGTGCATTTTATCATGCTTTCAGAATGATTGAGGATTGAAAACAAGACATATTTTGAAACGAAACTGCAACTTTTTATTGGGAAGGCAAATGCTTAACAGACTCGAAGGAACGATTCCTAGGACACACCCTAGGTCATCGCGACTCAGCTTCAAGAAAAGAAAGTCCTAGACTCGACTCGACTAAGAAAAGAAAACAGATCCCGACTCATAATTTTTCAAATCTGGTCTTGAGCTTGCTCTTGTTCAGCTGTCAGCTTAGATGCCCGGCTCTGGTCCTTGATCCCTTTGATGGTCTGCCTCCATCCTGAGGTAGTCCTCTGAGGATCTACGCCGATGATGAAAGTTGGTGAATCGAATTGTCTTTTATTAACTTCGTTAACGAGAGGAGTACATTCTAGAGCAAGACTCCCGACTTGAATTTCATTCTTCGGGTTTGGCAAGAATTCAAAGCAATCCACAAATATTTTCCCGATAAACACCCCTTTCAAGTGACATGGGTGGATAAGATGGGAATAATCGACATTGTCTTCGACAGAAACAAAGTTGACGTGATCGCCAAATGGATTGGTGATGTTATTGGGTTTAACAGTTGGGATCGGGAGTGTTCCATTCTCGATCATGTCTTGAATTTCGTGCTTCAGTCGATAGCACCTTTCAGTATCATGGCCTTTCCCTTGGTGAAAGGCACAGTAGGCATTTGGTTTATACCATATACCTTGTTGATTAGCGGGAGGGTCCGGAGTTGGACCAATAGGCTTCAGCTTTCCTTGGGCTATGAGCCTTTGGAGAGCGTATGTATAAGTGCATCCGATATCGGTGAATGCCCTAGGTGTTTGGCGCTGCGACTTCTTCGATTGCCCTTCTAAGAGATTGATGGCTTCATCAATATGGGGTTCTTTGGGGCTTTGCCCTTAGACGATGAGGCCCCTTGGTACCCTTTTCGGCTTTTCGGCCTCGCCCTTATGACATCATCTTCTACCTTTATCCCGATTCTTATCAATTCTTTGAAAGAACCGAAATTTGCAGTATTTCGAGCATTGCGGTAAATAGGTCGTAGATTCTTTACGAACTTATCTACCATTTCAACTTCATCAGGCTTCTTGGCTAATTTCACGCTTTCAGCGCGCCATCTTGCAAGGAATTCAGTAAAGCCTTCTTTGTCTTTCTGTGTCATCACCTCCAATGTTCTTATGTTGGTTTGAATCTCGACATTATCAGCATAGTGCTTGCAGAACTACACCGTAATATCTTCGAAAGTGGGGAAGTTCTTAAGGTCAAGATTGTAGAACCACGCCTTCGGGTGTTCATCCAGAGATTGAGCAAAAATTTTAGAGAGCATGTTAGCAGGTACTCCCTTCAGTGCTAAGTACCCCTTATAGGCCTTAACATGCTGGACTGGATCTTCTGTGCCCTTAAACTTTGGGATGTCAGTGAGTACCATGTTCGTGGGCAACTTATCCTACACCGGGGCATAGGCCCTAGCATTCTTATAGTGAATGTTCTTCCCTGGGAGAGTTTCAAACGGTCTTCGATGAACTTGAACCGTTTTTCCAGATCAGTCAGTGGTGGAGGGGAATCTTCACCCAGCTTAGATTCGATTGCATCCATTCGGGTCATCATGAGGTTCATGGCCTCAGTAAGCTTGTTAACAGCATCTTCCATTGCTTGACGTCGGGTTTTTGGCGGCCTTTCTACAAGAAAACCCCGTACTGAGTCAATATTTAAAGTAAGAGCCCCTGCACACTTAAGGACACGACCCCAACTTGACTCAAACAAAGACTCGACTTGAGATTAACTAACCAGAGGTCCGACTCACGGTTGGATCTAGACCTTGGTTCATTTTAGACTCGACAAAACGACATGACTCAAACCGTCATAAATCCGTTATAAACCGGACTCGGTGTGGCCAAACCCGTGATTGGACTAACATAGCCCATAGGTTCGGGTGAAACGCCCTAAATGGCCTAGCTTAGGCGTTTTTGTGGACTATCCTAGACCAAAAGGTCGACCGACATGACTCAAGGCCCAAGAGGTGAGCTTGGGTGACCCAACAAGGTCGTGTTCTAGACTCTTAGAACGAAACACACCCGGCCTAACACGGCCATGACCCGGACACGACTTGACGCATTTCATGCTTGATTGAGGTTCGAGAGGCACTTTGGATTGATTTTGAAAAACGAAAGATTGATTTGAAAATGAGATTCGAAATGGGCAGCATGCCGGCTATAAAAGCTCATTTTGGGCCGAAAATTCTAGTCCTATTTGGGCAGCATTCCGCGTTTTTAAAACCATGCTATTTTGAAAGTAAGTTGTTCAAAAGTTCGGTTTCGAAAAGGACATGGAAAATTTCGAAAAGACTCGGGAAAACAATTTGCACATTGTCATTCTCATGTTATAAGGATGTATGCTCCTAGACATCTCTAAGTCTCGGCAAGTCTTCTACAAGAAGGTCTATGCTCTCCATCCTTTTGCGGTCTTATAGAGCAAGGTGTCTTAAGGTAGAGTACCTAGAAGATCGTCCCCACCATCAAGAACCACGCGAGGTGAAGTGGAAGCGAGCAATGTGCAGCTTCCTAGCATAGTGGGACGTCGCCCCCCACGCATCACGAAGAAACGCTGGGACGGCCCGGGCAAGTCCTTAAGGGTTTATGCATGAATCGTAGCACTATGAGTAATGTTTTACTTTCCAATACTTTCTTTTCAAGTTTCACCTCAGAGGAAAAGACCCTAGAAACAAAGTGTAACTAGTCCTCTTTTCCCCAGTGAGTCGCCAAATCGTGGACAAGGCCCTCGGGAGGCTGCGTCCGCGGGATCCACACTATGCATAATCGACTCGAGGTTCTTTCGAATCGAATTAAGACATATTAGAGTTGCCACCAAGTTTTTTGGGAACTTGGAACCGTTCAAGTCAACTTTACACCTTTCATCGAAAAGCATAAAGCCAATCGACTACGAGTGATTAAAGATAAAGACTTGTACCCTATATCACTCGATTTGAATGACTCTCGTAATCCAATGGTATTTAGACGGATCCACAAACCATAGATCTTGAGTAAGGGGTGAGGGTACGTGTTGGGAAGCCCATAAGGACACTCAACCCCGCCCGTCAATAACGGCCTCTACTAAGTCAAGTATGGATTTCAAACAAGGTCATAGCTACTACGATGTATGATATGCAAACGTTGTTTTAACCCTATCATGTGACAACAATTTCTATGTCGTTTTAGATGCAACTAAACTAACTTTGTCAAAGTTGTAATTTAGCATGTGGGTTGATTGATATAACAACATACAAAACAAAGCAAACAAGGCTTAAGGGGGAATGGGGGAGCCGTTGGGATCTACCTATTACAAACCAGGCATTTCATGCCGACACAACAATAAATTAAAGATACAACTCGATCTAAATACAAAGCTATACACACGACGCAATACACGGCCATTTGGCCTAGAAAACCGTGCACAAGAGGGGTGGCCCACGGCTTACATGACTCACGGCCTTGGGTCACTCCTCGTAATGTATGCTTTCACTTAATCTTATCGAATTAGGCATAAGGCTACGCACCAAGGCATGCATTAGCATAAACCGGGCCATGTTGCTTTAAACAACATGCGGTTTACTACGCTCCTACAAGCATTGGGGAACAACCGTCTAACCAAACAAGACTAAGGTTTTTTGAAGAGGTTTTGACTCAATAAAAGTAAAACAAGCTCGAAAATTACAACTCGATAAACAAATTACAAATTACAAGCAACGAAACAACGAAGAACAAAAGGTATAAAAAAACGAAGCAAGAAAGACAAAGAAGACGGCCAAGCTCACGGCCCAAACCACGACCACCCTCACGGCCAAGACAAGGCCATCCTAGTTCCTAGGTTAGGTTCATTGGTTAGATCGAATGATTGCGAAACGGATTAGAAAACGAGTTAGAAAACAAGTTATAAAACAGGTTGATCGATTGAGAAGAAACGCGCGAGTGTGTATTCTACACGGCCTAAAGGGTCCAATTAGGTCACAATATCAAAAGATTAATGCTTACTCGTCGAGTGTTAATAGGAAGGTGCTAATCACGGACTCCTATGCTAGCGAGAAATCAAGTGATAAGAAAGATGTATTCAATTAGGTTATAGAATTGTTAATTGATTTTAAAAGCTATGTCGATGCCACCTAACATGTCTAATTAGGTTATTAAAACGATCGAATGTCGTCTAAATACGTCATATGTTAAGAATCAGAGGTTAAACTAACATACAACGGATCCTAGGGTGTGTCGAATTGGCCGAAATAACAAAGGGGTCAAAAGCGAAGAGCGAAGTTAGAAATTCGTTTTATTCATGCCCTACCATGAACACGAGGATATGTAAATGAGACGGGGGTGTACGACCGACTGATGTAGCGGTTTCTTTTCCCATCTCAAGTCAACGCGGGTGTTCATGGTGGTACTTTAACTCATACTCGGACTAGACTAGTTTCATAGTTAATTAAACAATCGATAAACAAAAACGATAAACGAATAAAACAAACTATAAAAGAACAAGCATAAAAAACGAAATAAAAAAGGAGAAAAAGGAGGATTTGATGCACCCTCAACCTACATGTATCGTTGACACCGTCTTGGGTCGTAATCGATGGTAGATTTTATCTCGAGAGGCCGTCATCGACGAAGAAACAAAGCAAACACGTGTTTTTTGACAAATCTGGACAGCAACTTTCAAACTATGATTTCTCCCTCGTTTCACGACGAAAATTCGATTTCAAAGATGTTTTGAAAACTAGAAAGAGAGGAGAACAGAGATCTTAAAGCAACCCCTGCTCGTTTTGAGTTATTGGGCACGAAAAACGAGCACAAACAGAACTGGACAGACAGGAACAAACCGCGAAAACAGAGTGTATAACACTCTGTTTTTCGAGGGATTTCGTGTACTCTCAAGGGCAATTTGGCTCGTAAATCTTTGCCTAATGTGTGGATGGATGTTATGTGGTTAATTAGGAACAAGAAACTCGAGTTTTGATGGAGGTTTGAGGGAGGAACGAATTGTTTTTCTAAGAGGACACACAAACAGTTTCAGTTTGTATGTCGGTTTTGTGGAGGGTTTTTGAGAGGCAATTAGGGTTTGTTTCTGGGGTTTAAAGCTTGTGAGTGAAGGTAGGATGTATGGAGAACTTAGAGGAATGAATGTATGGTGAAGGGTGGGTATTTATAAGGAGTTAAAGTAGGGTAAAAGAGGGGGAGAGGCAGTCGGGCCTGTTGAGCATAGCTGCTGTCCAGCAGCTTTTGGGGGGTTTTCTAGGGTTCGTTTGGGGGTTTTTCTTGGTGATTAAGGTAAGGTAATATGGGTAGGATATTAGGGTATGGGTTAGGGTTAATGGGCACGGGTTTTGGTGGTATTTGGAGCGGGTTTTGGGCTCGGGATTCGAGCTGCAAAACAGGGGATGGGCTGTTTGTTGCGGGCTGTTTGTGGGGGATTTGGGATGGGATTTGGGCCGTGGTTATGGGGTTCTAACTGGGGTTGGATGGGTAGTGGTCTAGGTTGGTTAGTGTACTCGAGATTCGTGCCAACTCGTAAAGAAAACGGGCTCAAAAACCGAGCTATAATCGAGCTCCAAAACACGTGTTTAAAACGAGCTTTCTTCGATTTTTAAATCGATTTTTCAAATCGATTAACACATTAAAATAAATGACTTTTCAAATCAAAAACACTCATAAAATGATTTTTCAAATCAAATATTTATTTTATTTTCAATAAAATAAACTTGAGAAAATAAATTCAAAATAAAGCAATAAAATGAATTCACTTAAAAAAAACATTTAATTTAAATATCATTTAAATTAAAAAAATACTCCGTCGACAACGCTCATTCTACATCGTAAAACGAACCCAAATAATGACAATGATAACTAAAGAATACATGTGTCCTATCATCATCGGGTGTTTGTCGGGTTCTCTATAAATTCCAATATCGACGGATACGGGTATCTACAGAAATAATATGCTTAGGTGTCGAAAAGAGCCTTGCAAGTCCTAGGAGGAGCCCCACGACTCCCTATTTCGAAGAAATCTTCTTGCCGAACAATACGCTCGATCTGGGCTGAAATCGAGCGTCCTAAGCTTCAACTCGAGCGGGTTGAGGTTGACTCGAGCGGGTTGAGGCACAACTCGAGCGGGTTGTTCTTGACTAGGGCGGGTTGAGGCATAGATTCCTTTTTCTCGCTTTTATGCCTATGATGCTTCTATATAATCCTTATTTCTATCATATTTGGTCATCATTCTTGCCTCCTCTTCATACTAGTCCATCTAAGATCATCAACGAGCTTCCGAATATGCGCGAGTGACGGGAATTCCGACTCATTATCTTCTTTCCTACAAGACATATAAAATGCACTAGGAAAGCAAATAGGAAGCAAATGACGAATAAAATGGTTATGAAATGCTATATTAGTATGCAAAAATAGGTTGATTAGGGGACTAAATGTGCGAAATCATGTGTGACATCAAATATCCCCAAACCGAACCTTTACTCGTCTCGAGTAAAAAGGTGACTAGAACTAAACCTTTATTTAAACTAATAATACTAATATAGTCGATGTGAAACAATTAGCGGGTCTCACTCTGCCCCTTCAACTCTCAATAAGACATCCATGAGGTAAGATGCCTTCTTGCAAGGCAAGGTGGGGCTTGCCAAAATGGCGATGCATCCTAACATTTAAGCACACAAGAACAAGTAAAAGGATGCATCTACAAAAGAATAGCCACTTTCCTCATCTAAGTGGCGGAAATCACCTACAAGGAAAGCAATTCAATGGCACACACTCCATCATAGATATTGGTTCTCCTAGTTACTAAGTCCATGAGGATACAAACAAGTCACCTCCAAGTTGTGTTAAACTAGGTTACATTTGTCAATAATTGCTAAATGCTTTTGTCAAGAGCCAAGTCCTTATGGTATTAGAAACATTGTAGGATCGTGGAATTCCCCCTCTTGCCTAGACAAGAAAAAGGGTCGTCCCCTCTCCACCATGCAACAAAGATAGGATCATCAAGGATAAAGGTATTCAAAGTGTTTAAGTTTCATGATGGTAGTTTGCTTTTGGGTTTATTCCCCCCTCCCCCCCTTTTTTCTGTAACATGTTGACATTGAAGAACATTTCTTGCCATTTTTTATGTTTGGCGTTTTGATACTTGGCAATTTCAATTTTGCATTTTTTGAACATTTTTCAAAGTAACCCCATTTGTAGCAAGGCTACTTCTATTAAAGCATAGGAGTCTATTTTTACTCCTCTTTTTATTTGATGCAATTTGCAAACATTTGACATTGATAACTTGAACTCAATTTGATATTTTTGTGCCCATTCCCTTTTTGTTGACAAAATATGATGATAAAAGTGTAAGGACGGTTGCATGGCATCAAGGGTCACCTTGGAATAAACGGTAGCCAAGGAGTTATCACACCACAAGGTACTCTTGACTAGGCACTACTACAAAAACAGACAAAGAGGATGGTTCAAAACCGTCCTTAAATCTTAAAACAACCGTCTTTAATTCATCCGTCCTCGTTGCCTAAGAGGACGGTTGAAATAAAGTCAACCCGTCCTCTTTTGTTTTTCAAGAGAGGACGGTTGTGGTGTTGAACCGTCTTCTTTGAATTTATAAAGAGGACGGTCTTGTGTCTCAACCGTCTTGTTTTGGAAACATGGCGCGCTTAATTTTTGCGCCAACTTCATCACGCTTTGTCGAGGAACCGTCTTCTATTTTTTTTTTTCAAAAATCAATCTAGCGCAAATTTATCAACATAGCCCGCCTTTTTTTTGGCACAAATCCATACTCTTTGACAACTATATTTTTAAAATAAAAATTGTTTCATTCATAGCCTATACGACAATAGCCGTATAGCTTAAATATATACTGCTACATGTCAGAAAATCCAGCAAATCTTACATTTATACTCTTAATCCAACCAAACAAAACGAATTCAGTTTAACACAAGCACTAACACAAGTTTTTCCATCAACACACCATTATTTAAGCTATCTAGATAACATCCAAGTGTTCAGCCGCCTAAATACTTCAAACGTTGTCATCAAATACTTGTGCCTTAAACTGCAATGCATATGTTGCCCAAATGTCCCGCGCCTTATCAAATTTGCTCAACCGAGTATGTCTTTGGGGCTTTAATCATAAACTACATACAAAGTAACCCAAAAACACAATTACAATTATTTACATATCAACGCGTATAATTTATAAAAAATGAAGTAAATATTGAAACTAAAGAAACAAATTAAAGGACGTACACTTGGAGTAATATTAGTACAACCACATATTAGTATATCCACATAAGACACTCCCAAAGGACTGCGTAGGACGCTAAATCGAAATCACGTCAACTACAACTTATAAACAACGAACACACAATAATAAAACATAGACTATATAATTTAGGAGACAAAAATATTATTAGTTGAAGAGGTAACTTTATTATTTTCCATTCAAGTTGTTCGACAAGCTTTATTAGTTTGGTTTGATATAGGGGTGGTGGTGGGAGGCCAACTTAAGTATATATAGTTATACTGAGCCTTTTACCAGATGCATTATAGCAATAGTTTAAGCAACATAAAAAAAGATTAAGTAGTTAGTGTGATAAAAGTCATGAAGTTTTGTGCAAGCACAAAAAAAATACGCCAACAAGCGAAAACAACTAAGGTTGCTGCTTTCTACTTAAGGGAAATACACTCACAAATTGAAGCAATAGCATACATGAGAGGCTCAGAGCACACAACAACAGTCAAATTGAGTAATCATTGTAATGGAAGTACTAATAGAATAACTATGGTCGTTGAGCAAGAAAAAAAGTGAATTATACCTCTGGTGCTGCTAAGAGCGAAGAGCAGCAGACGGTGGTTACGGCGGCAATAGAGACAGTTTTGGTGAATTTCATCGCCTGTATAAGGTGGTGATGGCTCTCACCCACAATTTGGGTCTCCTGCAATTTTCCCAAAAAGATATCATCTCATTAACACAAATTGGAAAAGATAGCATAAAATTAAATACCAAATATAAAAAACGATGACAATAATAACTTAAAGATAAAAGAGAACATTTAATCAATCTCAATTATATACAAATGACACATATAAAAATCAAGGATACGCATTCTAACATGAATATTTTTCCTATGAACATTCAGTCGTCGACATACCTTCAAGGTCAAAATCATATCACCAAGACCATTTCGGGTAGAATATTTCACAACAGCAACGACCTGCAAAACCAACTGATCATGATAACATCGTAGTCAAAGCAGTCAATAATCTATCATAACCTTAATATAATGAGTTAAGTATAGAATAAGAACCCAATCTAACTTCTATCCAATTAACCATTCATTACAAACAATAAATTTAAAAGCTAAAATAAAGAAGATTCATTATTAACCAAACCAAAAAAAATTCATTACTCATTAGATGTACTACAAAGCTGCTTACCCATTATATTATATTGAAATTTTAACAGTTCTCCACCAAAAACGGACCGACTTGTCGACCGAATGTTCTAAACAGAGCTGCTTACCCACTACATTACATATGTTCCAAACAACAATTTCCAACAAATATACATTACATTTTATCCACTAAATCTCATTTGAAATCGTCTAGCAAAAGTGAAAGTACAGCTGACTTATCCACAAAATTATGTCCAGCTATGTGCTTTAGACATTGATATGAGCAAAACTCTGCAGCTTGTCTTTCTATATAAAATTTGTTCTTCCCTTACGTGCAAAGTCCTATGTCAACACCATTAGCTACGGAGTATATCATTATAAATGTTAACATTACCTCCATTATAACAAACAGTGGGTTTCATCTGCTATGTCCCTCCATGGTGCATCACAATACACAATTTTGTATATGACATCTAAACATGTAACAAAATAACATGAATTAGCAATTGATTCATAAGTTAACATGCGTTAGAAGATTCCGTCTATCAGCCCCCAAAAGCTATAAAAAATGAGATTGGGTCCTTAAAACTATTATAGTGCATAATTCAGGTTCTTCTTTAATAAACTATAATATAATTGATGATATCGTCATCAGGTGAACGATAAAGCTAGTTAAAACTCGCCTGATATGGTATGCATCATAATCTTTAACTCTTATCAGTGAGATTATGAGAACATGGCACCTATTCAACAAATCAATTCAATAGAATATAAAAGCATAAGACAACTATCACATGGTTGGTGTAGATACCCAGTATCTGCTGAGACTCCAACAAACACTCGATGATTATCGGACTACAACATGTTTTGGAATCGCGGCGTTTGATCGACAGTTTGTGTACAACTTTACGTCGGAAAACTTAAAACGATTTCGAAAATAAAACATTTCAAAACATTTCAAAAATACCTGGAGTGTTTAATGCACGGCGACGGGGTCCCAATGACACTAACTAGAGTCAAAACCGACACCGGACCAAAAACCAACTCGAAAATTCAAATCCCGACTCCAACAACGAGTCAAACCGAGTCAACCACAAAAAACCAAACATTTCAAACCTTCTACCTTCAGTTTTCCCGGATTCATGAATGTTCAAGTACCAAACATGTGACTACAAAACCTAGAATACAACAAATCATGATTGCGTTTGTTGTGAAAGCGACAACACAGCTCGAAGACCCGCGACGTGGCTCGCGCCTCTTTGAGTAGCCCAGGTGGCCACGTCGCTCAAAACTCACACAACCACTCATTCTCCTATAAATACCCCTCAAATGCCACCCATTTAGGACTTACGCGAGTGTCCGCCCCCTCTTTTCTCCCTTAAAAATCTCGACTCGACTTCTTAAGTCACAACCCGACGCGTATTTACGACCTACCGATCGTAAACACGAGCCTTACACATTGTTTGGTACCGTCATCGTGCATTAAATCACTTGACCGACCACTTCGACAACTACACCATCACTAAACATCTAAAACACTCTTTTTACTTACCAAAACGGTTTTAAACCGAGTTTTTTCCGATCAAACGAGTTATTACACTTACGTCGGTCACTCGCCATAACCAAACATGTAAGTATGAGGGTGTAAAAATCCTCTTTTATTATGTTTTCATTTGTTTCATGACTCTAACATGCTAAAACATGCATAACATGAACCAAAACATGGAATAAACGAGCCAAAACTGATTTTTGGTCTGAGGCAGAAGCCCCTTAGGTCGCCAACTAGCTCGCGCCTAAATGGGGTACTCAGACCAGAGATCAACCGTGTTTGTTCTCGTCATTTCCCTTAATCCATTTGTCATATTTGTAATCGGTTTTCACCATTTCAAGTATTTTCGAACCATTGTTATTTTATTTCACTTGTTTTAATCATAAAATATTTTTCACCCTTGGTTCCTTATACCATGACGGTTAAATCCGTGTTTCGGTGATAATATTTGGTTAATGACATTTAAAATGTATTTTAAAGCCTTTTATTTCATTTCTTTACATTTTCAAACAAGCATATTAGTCACCAACACAAAGTCATCCTTGGTTCTACATACCATGCCGGATTTTAACACGGGTACAATGATGAGTATCGACTAATAACATTCAAATGGACTTAAAACAATTAGTCCATAATCATTTTCAAAACTATTCATGTCAAGTTTGTCAAATCGAACCCGACACCGAATATTATCAAAATGACGATGATTATTCGAGTTAAGTTCTTCAAATCAACAAATGCGGTCTAAAACGACCTCTTCAAATCAAACCGGGTTCAAATACCCATTTTCAACACGTTTGATAACGTTTTCTAAAAGGTCAGAACACGACACATAAACCGTGGGCTAACCCGCGCCTAAACAGGCTCTCCATTTCTCATTTTCAACACCAGAGGGAGGCCCCTTACACCGCCGGCTGGCTCGCGCCTCATATAGCCATCTGGTACAGGGCCTGTTCCCTTCCAGCATTAGTCCAGGACGATCCCGACTCCGGTTAACTCGGATATCGGACGGATCAGATGACTATTCAAAACCACATTTGCAAAATGCCTTACTAAGACAAATGGATCATGTTATGCACCCTAAACCTAATACGGTAAATGGATGTTTAATTTCCGTCTTGCATGCAAATCAACCATTAATCAAACTTGACATCTTATACTTGATACTTGGATTAAATCAACCGACTTAGAAAGCTGTCACGTGTTAGGTTTAAATTATTGGATGCGCATTCATGCATTTAAACCGTTTTATCAACTTTTGCATTCAACCAATCAAGATCGATCAGTAGAGGCCGCTAAACGCGGGCGGGATTGGGTGTCTGATTAAAGGGCTTCCCAATACGTACCTTCACCTCTTACTCAGAAACTTTGGATAGTGGACGACCTTATCCAGGGTGTACGAGAGTCATTCTAGAGTTAGGATGCTAAAGAGGGACGATTTCCTTATCTTTAGTACCTATGTCAAACACTGCTTTGTGCTTCGATTTGACCGAGGTATAAAGTAGAATTCGAACGGATTCCAGGCATCCCACAAATGCTTGGTGGCGACTCCGAACATCTCTAATCGTTTCGAGACCCTTACCGAGACGAAACCGACCGATGCGTGTCCACAGATCGAAGTGGGCTTGCAGGTGGGCCACGTCCACAGATTGGCGACTCCGCTGGGGAAAACTAGGACACTTACGTCTTTGTGATCCCTAGATGGTGAGACTCGAACGAGGTCTTGATTGGAATGCATTAATTGATATTACGGTCACGTTCGGGTTCCTTGTCCGGGCCCACAACCTAACCCTTTTCGACCAATTGGCTCGTTTCGTCGGCATGAGTTTTCTCATCCCCGCGTTTCGAATCCCGATTGAGTCAAGCATACCGTGGACGTTACACATTTCTGTTTCGTCAAAGAGCTTTCATCACTTTCGAGCACGAGGCTAGGGCACCCTCCTTACACATTTTGTTTGGATTGGTATCCCTCTCGCAAATCGGGGTTTGATTGCTTGGTGTGTAACCCACCCTTTTAAGCCAAAACCCGTGTCAGCATAATGCATAATATAATGAAACTGTGACTGCTTATGTGCTATCTGATCATAAGTCCTTCCGTGTCATTTTCAAACTTTCAAAAAACACCTCTTCGCGCCGTTATAATTGCCATTTCAAAACTCGGTCTTTCGCCGACCGATGCACGCCTTTCTAGGCCGTCGTAATAACGATTTTCAAACTCGGTTTTGTATAACCATTTCAACACGCCTTTCTAGGCCATCGTAATGACGATTTTTCAAACTCGGTTTTGTATTACCATTTCAACACGCCTTTCTGGGCCGTCGTAATGACGATTTTCAAACCCGGTTTTGTATAACCATTTCAACACGCCTTTCTAGGCCGTCGTAATGACGATTTTCAAACCCGGTTTTGTATAACCATTTCAACACGCCTTTCTAGGCCGTCGTAATGACGATTTTCAAACCCGGTTTTGTATAACCATTTCAACACGCCTTTCTAGGCCGTCGTAATGACGATTTTCAAACCCGGTTTTGTATAACCGTTTCAAATCACCTTTTTACGCCGTTATAATCGCCGCGTCTAGACACGGATTTTAACCCGTTTCGCGCCGACAATGGCTCTTTCAAAACCCGGGAAAAGCACACGCCCTTTTCTCGAGACACTTTCGGGATCCCGAGGACCATAAACCGTCCCCGAGACCTCTTCAAACATTTCAAACTCGATTTTCAAAACATGCAATTTTGAATTTCAAAAACCGTCTTGGGAAACGATGCACTGTTTTCTGAGCCGACTCAAACTCAAACAGTCTTTTGCAAATAAACTTAAGACGACCCTTTTCAACTGATCGACTTGCGGAGATTTCTATCTTCGGAAGCCGCCCATTAAAGCGACAAATGGATCTTTTTGAAAATTTCTATTTTCAAAAAAACTTCAGTCCACCATTCCAATTCCGCCTCGTGTCTATCGAGTCAAAGCAAACATACTTATGGGTCTTTACTTATGAGTCGTCTCACCACGAGACCCGTCCAATGGCGTCGCGCCGTCATGATTGGACTCGTGTCGAAGGTTCGGTTAAACACCGTCACGTCATAAATCGAGTCAGCACCGAGGGACCACACACGGTCGCCCCGTCTTGTTGAGTCTGTCTTTGTCTCGTCCTCTGCGTTGTTGCGTTCAGTCTTGGAACCGTGTCGGATTGAGTTGTAATGTGAGCCGTTTTTCTGCCTCAGAGCCATGGCCCCGTCTTCAGCTTCGTCCAACAACAACAATGATAACAACAGAGATGTCACAACCGATCGGCTAGCCACCGCTTACATTGTTAAGGTCACCCTGGATCGCGTCGAGACCCGTATCGACGCCCGGAGAACAAGGAAAGCGAGGAACATAATACCCCACCTCGATTGAAGGCGAGAAGAGGCGAAACTCTTGGAAGAACAGCTCCTAGCCCGGGGTAACAATATCCATCTTGAGAACAACCGAAGGTTCGAGCCTGTTGGGGACCAGTTACCTGACAACTTCACACTGACTGATGTGCCTAAGTTCAAGGGAGTGGAGGACCAACTCAACCATATCCGTGCTTTCAAGGACTACATGGCCATTAAAGGGGTCAAACAGGAGCTCTTTACCCGGATCTTCCCATCCTCTTTGGAGCCGATTCCTCGCCAATGGTACTACTCCTTGGACCCGAAAAACCTTACTACTTGGGATAAGATCGCAATTGAGTTTGCTAAGCAGTATGCCGACAACGTCGAAATCCAGGCCAACACCCGCACTCTCGAGGTGTTAACCCAAAACGACAAGGAAGGGTTCACTGAGTTCCTAACCCGTTGGAGGAGGGTGAGTACTCAATTGGTCAGTAAGCCGAGTGAATCAACTCTGGTGGAAAAGTTTGTCAACAATCTCCGCCCGGTTTATGCCAACCTAATGAGGTATCAGAATATCAAAACTTTTCAAGATCTGCAGATTCTGGGGACACGTATTGAGGACGACCTCCGAAAGGGTGTCTTAGCAAAGACCACCGGCAGGGGTTACCAAGGATCCACCTCAACCGGATCTCGCCCTTACGGTCAGACAAACAAGATTGTTGAGGTCAACCTCGTCGAACCATCTACCAAGAAAACTGAGCGCCCCCAGAGAGTGTTCACCAACATAGGGTCGACTTATGCAAGTGCCCTGAAAAGGCTCATGGACCAAGGGAAGCTACAACCGATCGGACCCACCCCGGATCCGACCGACGCCAAGAAGTCCCGATTTTGGAACCCCAACGCCCTCGCGGTATCATCGAGGGAAGGGGCATGATACCGAAAATTGCTTCAAACTCAAGCACCTCATTCAAGACATGATTGAGAAGGGAGACTTGCCTATACCCCCACCAACTAAGCCGAACAACAAGACGAATCCTCTGGGAATTCACGCCATCTCTGACGATGAGCCGACCCTAGACTTCTCTCACCTCATCTTGCCGATTGACGACGAGGTGAATGTTCTGGAAAAGGATCCTTCAGACGGAGTGTTTGTGTTTAGTGCTGCCACCATGCTCACTATGTTTCAACAAGTTGAAGAGGCCATAGCCAGCCTCTCTGAAAGAATCACCCGACTCGACGACGCCTACCGTCGACTCATCTTCAATCCCCCAACACCGCGCCCAAGGGAGAATTCCCCAAGCATTCAGAACTACCACCCCTAGGATGGATTGCTCCCACGACCATTCTGGCATAGACCTCACGAAAATCACCCTCAAAATAACTACCCTCAAAAGAACTACCCTCAAAATAACTACCCTCAAAATAACTACCCCCATAAAAATCGACCTCACAAAAATATTCCCCACAAGAACTACCCACCGAGGAATACCCCTCTAAGGTATCCTCGAGACTCTGAAATTAACGGCATATGGAGGGATGATGTTGAGGATGTCTATATCCTCCCAGGGAAGGAGAAGCGGACGAAAGAAATCGGACATCTCACCCGGTCCGGACATCCCTATCAAAAATCCGAAAAATCCAACGGTCATTCCAACAACGAATGACCAAATCGTCCTAGAGGTGGACATTTAACCAAAGGCCACCGAGAACTCAATCCTGAAACAGCTCTAGAAAGCAAAAGCCGAAATCTCAATTTGGCAACTGATCGCAACGTCTTTTAAGCATCGACAGGCCTTGGGAAAATTAACCGTGCCCTCCACCTCTTCCCCAGAAGAAATAGTGGCGCACATGACGAGAGACGCCCCTGATCTGAGCAACCCGATCGTCTTCTCCGACGAGGATATGCCTCCGTTCGGAGCCAATCATAACCTGGCCCTGTACATCACCGTACAATGCCTCCAGAAAAATATACCAATGGTCCTCGTGGATGACGGTTCCGCCGTGAATGTCATTCCTCTCAAAACCGCCCACAGGCTGGGTATCAAGGAATCGATTTGATCCCAACAAATCAAGGAGTACGCGCCTACGACGGCACTCGTCGCAAGGTCATTTGGGCTAGTCACTTTGGCCGTCGCAACCAGACCACTAGAAAGACAAACCAGTTTTCAAGTGGTCGACATCGACGCATCTTTCAACATGCTCCTGGGACGTCCCTGGATTCACGCCGTCAAGGCGGTCACATCAACTCTCCACCAGAAGATCAGGGTCCCCTTCAACGGGAAAACGATCACGATTCCCGCTTCCCCAATCAAAGCAGTTATGAGAAAGGGGATGGCCTCCCAAGCCATTGAGAAGGACGACAATGAAATGTGGGGTTTCCAAGCCGAAAACGCCATAACTGATGAATCGGCAACCTCTCAGTGTGATCCGTTCACCAACCTCACGGTCAACCGTATTATGATGCGCCAGGGTTACTTCCCGGGTTTGCCGCTCAATCTACTAAAGGACCCATTGCCTCCCTTGAAACAGGCTAAGGTCCCCAACATTCCCTTTGGGCTGGGGTACGAACCTACCGACGAAGATATCTGAGAGATGAACCTCCTAATCCGAAAACACAAGAAGCACGGAGTCATCCTCCGTCCCTACCACCTGACTCTCAACGGATACTTTGTCCCCGAGGGAGAGTCTGAGCCCTACCACGGCTTTCCGGAACCGATCTATGACTCTGTGGCCAAGGCTAGGTACCCGGGAGTGGAAGTCTTCCAGGACTACTACTTTATCCCCGACAACATCGAAGTTGCATCAACTGAGTCCAAGCCGTCACCATGCCTTGACGGACAAGCTGTCACACTCCTCTTCGGGGAAGATAACGTCAAACACCTCGACTATGAGGACATCATCAACATCGCCCTGAAAGACAATCAATTTGATCCAACCGCCTTGATCTCCGATACTGACCCGGAGAAAGCCACCCAGGGCTGGAGGAAAACCATCAAGTGGACCGATCGCCAGGGCCGCATTCTCAAGATAACAACTGGAGAAGGCCCTATGTTCAAGGAGGGAAGTGAAGAAGGATCTGAGTTTGAGTCTGACTCGGAGTCAGAGTCTGTCATAGCTCCTAACACTCTTGATGTCCCAGTCAAGGTCCCTTTCCCACTGTTTTATCACAAAGTCGTGGCTGATTCAGAGGCTGAGTCCACTAGGGTCACCCCCGCTCCCATGAAAGGTGACAACCTGGAGCCTGTTCCAGGGGTCGCTTCCTCTGTTGTGTCGCCTCTGACTGACCACGAGATGTTTGTCCTTTCCGAGCTTTTCGCTCTTGTCAACTTAATGAACGCTAAGTTTGCTTATGACTCGTCTCAATTTAACTGCAATGCAATTCTGAATGACTACGCGGAGTTTGACTTGAGTGACTACCCACCGCACTTAGCCAAAGAACTTGACAAACGGGAAACCAGAACCCCCATCATTGAGGAAACCGAACCTATTAACGTAGGGACAACCCTGGACCTCTCGGAAAGACAACAGTTCATTGACCTCCTCCACAAATACAAGGACGTGTTCGCCTGGTCTTACAGAGACATGCCTGGGATTGACAGAGAAATTGCAGAGCACCGGATACCCATTAAACCCGGAGTTAAACCTGTGAAATAGAAGCTACGCCGGATGCGTCCTGAGTGGGCCCCAAAAATCAAGGAAGAAGTGGACAAACAGTTCAAGGCTGGGTTCATCAAAGTGTCTGAATACTCTGATTGGGTGGCCAACATTGTGCCCGTACCAAAGAAAGACGGAAGAATTCGGGTTTGCGTCGACTTCAGGGATCTGAACAAGGCAAGTCCAAAAGACGACTTCCCTTTGCCACATGTTGACATTCTGGTAGACAATACTGCCGAGCATGCTTTCCTATCCTTCATGGATGGGTATGCCGGGTACAACCAGATTAAAATGGCTGAAGAAGACATGCACAAGACTGCGTTCACTACAAAGTGGGGTACATATTGCTACACGGTCATGCCTTTCGGCCTCATCAACGCCGGAGCAACCTATCAAAGAACCGCTACCACTCTCCTACATGATATGATGCACAAGGAGGTAGAGGTATATGTCGATGACATGATCGTCAAATCGAAAGAACGGGACGGCCACATCAATGCCCTCCGGAAATTCTTCGCTCATCTGCGGAAATATAACATGAGACTAAATCCTCAGAAGTGTGCATTCGGGGTCACCTCCGGAAAACTCATGGGACATGTCGTCAGCAAAAGAGGCATTGAGATTGATCCAACCAAAATCAAAGCTCTTCAACAAATGCCTCGGCCTAGGAACGAGAAGGAGATTCGGGGATTTCTCGGTCAGGTCCAATACATCAGCCGGTTCATTGCCAAGCTCACCATGATTTGTGAACCGATATTCAAGAAGCTTCGCGCCTCCGATCACACTGATTGGGACGACGACTGTCAGAAGGCGTTCGACCGGATAAACGAAATTCTATCCAAACCCACTGTCCTCATGCCACCTCAACCGGGGATTCCTCTATCCCTATACCTGACTGTTACCAACACGGCCATGGGAACAATGCTAGCACAAACAGTTGGCAACGAAGAGCGAGCCATCTACTACATCAGCAAAAAGTTCATTGAGTACGAGACGAGGTATACCCAACTGGAAAAGACATGCCTTGCCCTAGTATGGACAACAAAGAAGCTGCGGCATTACATGCTCAGCTACACGGTCGACATCTACTCCAAGATGGACCCGGTCAAATACATATTCGAAAAACCCGTACTAAACGGAAGGCTGTCTAGGTGGACACTCATGCTGTCCGAGTTTGATCTCAAGTTTGTACCCCTCAAGGTTATCAAGGGAAGAGCAGTCGCCGATTTCCTGGCAGAAAATCCCGTCAACGAGGACCTAACGACCGACACATGGTCACTTCCTGACGAAGACATCCTTTGTGTCGACTCCGACGCATGGGACCTATACTTCGATGGTGCATCTAATCTGAGAGGCTTCGGGGTAAGAATCCTTCTAATATTACCAGAGGGAGAACATGTCCCAATCTTGGTCAAGCTAGACTTCGCCGTCACCAACAATGCCGCTGAATATGAAGCATGTCTCATCGGCCTACAAGCAGCCATCACACTTGGCATCAAGAGACTGAGCGTCCACGGCGATTCCTCACTCATCATCAATTAGGTGTCCGGAATAGAAAATCCGATCTGACAGCTTTGCTCCCTATCGAGCAAAGATCAGTCAAGAGGCCGAATTCTTCGACCAAGTCGACTACTTCCACTTGCCACGAGAAGAAAATCAATTTGCTGATGCCCTGGCAAAACTTGCCGCGCTCGTCAACATACCTGACGACATGATGTGAATGCCCCTATGTGTCGAAAGACGGAGCGAGCCAGCTCACATTTGTGCCATTATCGACGACGAGGAAAGCCATGATGAACCTTGGTACCAAGCCATCCTCAATTACAAAACCAAAAACGAATTCCCTCCCAACTCTGATCAAAGAGGACAAAGAGCCATCCGTTTACTTGCATCACAATTCGTGATAAACCAAAATCAACTCTACAAAAGAACACCCCAAGGAATTCTCCTCCTTTGCATTGACCATCACAAAGCCAAGAAGGTCATGGGAGAGGTTCACGACGGAGAATGTGGCCCTCACATGAGTGCAATGATGCTTACACGGAAAATCATGCGGCTCGGTTACTCTTTGGACCACCATGGAAGCCGATTGCGTAACTACGTCAAACATTGCCACAATTGCCAAATCTTCGCCAACATACAACACATACCACCATCCCTTTTATACACCATGACATCACCCTGGCCTTTCTCAACCTGGGGCATCGACATCATCGGGAAAGTCAACCCGATAGGCACCAAGGGGCATTGCTTCGTCCTCGTCGCCATCGACTACTTGACCAAATGGGTGGAAGCACAGTCATATGCAGTCTTGACCGCCAAACAAGTGGCCAAGTTCATTCAAAACAACATCATCTGCCGATATGGGGTACCCCATGAAATCATCAGCGATCAAGGCTCTCACATCCGGGCGGAAACTCAAGCTTTGCTGGACAAATACAAGATCAAGCGACATCGATCATCCCCCTACCGTCCACAAACCAACGGAGCGGTGGAGTCAGCGAACAAAACTCTTGTCACCATTATCAAGAAAATACAAGACAACTACCGCGATTGGCCGAGCAAACTCCCATTCGCACTCTGGGGATACCGAACCTCCATTCGAACACCGACAGGCGCCACACCCTTCTACCTAGCATACGGTATGGAGGTGGTTCAACCAGTAGAGTTAGAGGTCCCATCTCTACGCATCCTACTGGAGAGTCAAGTCCCTGAGGCGGAATGGACCCGTCGAAGGTACGAACAACTCACTCTTCTAGACGAACGGCGACTCAACGCGTTGCACAACGTCCAGCTATACCAACGACGTATACAACGGGCATTCAACAAGAAGGTTAAACCCAGAAACATCCAGGAGGGCGACTTGGTCCTCAAGTCAGTTCGAGCACCATTACCCGTCGATCCGAGGGGGAAATTCAAGCCCAACTGGGCCGGGCCATACCTGGTCAAGAAAATACTTTCGGGGGGCGCAGTGAAACTGAGTGACCTAGATGGGGAGGACTTTACAAACCCAATCAACCTAGACCAACTCAAGAAATACTACCCTTGAACCATAGCAACCAACGACCTAGCCTAGTTTTACAACTAGCATCGACCTCAACCCTTTTCAAGTCAAGTTCCTCAACGTGTTCTGATTTGAAATTGCATGTTTTATCGAGTCTAAGCTGCGGCACTTTGCCCATTTCAAATGTCCTTTGATCCGTCAAAGGCAACGTCCATTTGCACTAAAACAAAACAACCCCTGAACTACGAGCATGGTTTGATTTCGCCTCTTCAGGTGAATACGTAGGCAGTCCCTCTTATCCCTGAGGGATACAACCACAAAACCCAATCAAATTCACAAAATATTTCGAACTACGATCATTGTTTGATTTCACCTTTTCAGGTGAGTATATAGGCAGTCCTTTCTTACACAAGAAGGATACAACCATCCCCCCAATCAAAAAAAATCCCCACATACAAAAAACATCCCAAAAAAAAGAAAGGGAAAACCATTCCCTTTCCCACCAAAATACAAAATGAGCCTTTCTCCCTTTCCACAAAATACCACTTTCCCAAGTGCAAATGTTTAGGACGATTCAAATTGAATTGCCTTTACAAAATGGATGGAAGAAACAAGCGTTCACAATTTTCGACACGGGCAATCCTCTTATTTAATTAATAATGGGAGGGATTACAATTTTGACAACAAGTAAAGCTCGACGAGTCTACAACTTGTCAAAGCTAAGGTGTCAACTAACACACCTCACATAGTAAAACTAGCACAAAACACACAACAACTAGCTAGTACAACATAATAAAAACTCACAACAATAATACAACATAATAATAAATTGGGTAATGGAGGTCTTCACTCTTCCATTCTACCCTTGCCTTTTCCCTCGGGGTACATCTTCCCCTTGTTCGTCTTGTTGGCCCGCCTAGCATGGACTTCTTCCTCGGAACGGATCCTCAACGGATCTAAGACGACAACGGCCTCCGGTCTAGCACAAGACCCCATATTCGACCCAAGACGAGCCAATGCACGGCCCACCATATTCTTGGGACCGGAACTCCTCCTCTTCGGTGGTCTCATCACATCGGGAGTAGCTCCATCAACATACTCCTCAAAGAAGGCACGGTTGGCCTTTCCAACCTCTCGATACTTCAAATCGACGACCTCGTCCTTACGAAATTTGGATCTCTCTTCCAAGGACGGAGCTCGTGACCACTTGACATAAGCGGGAGTCACCCATGTCGTGGCAACGGGGTTTGGTACCTCCGAAAGCGGCCGGGTGGCCCACCACCTTTCAAAGAACTCCACAAGCTCGGAGTTCCGGAACACATTCTCTTGGACAATAGTATCTTGAGCGGGCACCTTTTGTTGACGCCCCATTTGCCTCATGAGCCTTTCGGGATAAATGAAGGAAACAACCTTCAAACCCACCACCATTAAAGAACGAGGACTAGAACCCGAAGCGGGCAACCCCCTGAAGGACCTCAAGTGCCACCACGGCACCACCCAACGGATATGAGGACCACACTCCTCCGCCAATCTTGCGGCCCAATAGGCCTCGGTGGAGGCAAAACTATCCGGATACAACTTCTTCCTCATAGTAAGGTGACGGAAGGAGTAAGAAGAAGGATCAACCGGAGGCTCTACATACCTTAGCCTCTTCAATAGCCACACTTGGAGGATCCTTGGGGATCCGAAAGAGGGAGCTTCTCCACAAGAGCCTTCCTTGTCCAAAGCTTGGATAATCTCCCCAAGCACCAACCATGATGGATCTCTACCATGCTCCATTTGCTCAATCACATGGATAAGGGTCATGCTACCATGGCATCTTGGCCCCTCCTTCTTCAAGACATCAACAAAGAGGTACACATGGACAAGGCAAAATGCAATAGCCCTTCTCCTAGCCACCTCCGAGACATTAGCATCTAATCGGTTTGAAAAGATGTTGATAAGAGCCAACATATCCACACCATGTGGAGCAAGAAGAAAGTTGATTTGGCTTGTTGATAAGCCCAACATGGAACGGAATTTCTCCTTGTAGCACAACCGAGCCGGAGGAAGCACCGGAACACAACCCGGCCACCCACCAATGGCTCCAACTTCTTCGGCAAGAGGACAAAGCTCACCTTTCGGGAAAACGAAAACATGGTGTTTCGAATCCCAAAACCGAGAACATGCTTCAAGAAACGAAGGTTGCACCTTGACTTGACGAAGCACCAACAATTGACCAACTCCCATGCAAGCGAGTTGATACTTTTCGGGAGGCGACAAATCCCGGCACCATTGTCGCAATGCGTTCTCAAAAGCATCCATGAAATATTTTTGTGGAAGAAGAAGAGGTTTTGTAGAGATGATTTTTTGTTTCGGATGACGAAACAATGAAGCGCAAACATCCCTATTTATACAAAATGATCAACGCGTTTTTCAGAAAAAGGGGAGAGCCGGCTTCCATCGCCCGGCTGCTCGCGCCTCTTTGAGGCTTCTCCAGGATTCCCGCTGTTTGACTTGTCTCTTTCAACTTGTGCTTTCTCCTGACACCTCAAACCTCCCGCCAGGAAGCTCGCGCCTCTTCGGGATGATCCGGGATATTTTGTGTTTCCTCACACTCACATTTCCTTGTTTTCGCGTTTTACGAAATCCGACACGGTTTCCATGACGCAGCTTTAAACATACGGATTTTTCTTTCTTTTTTTAAGGGGGGAAGGGCTAGTCGCCCCGATCCGCGACGGATCGTTTCCACGTAAGTCGAAATTCCGAAAATTTTTCGCTTTTTCGCAATTCAAAAATCAAAATCGGAAATTGATAACACGACGTCAATTTTCCTCCAAAAATTCAAGCACTCACAAATTCGAGTCTTGACCTCAAAAAGCAAATGTACTCGCAAAAATCCTTTTCTAAAATTCTTTCCCTGACGGTTTGAGTTTGAATTTTTCGATTCAATTTTCAATAATTTCGATGCAATTTAGTTCACGACACGAATTAATTGCTCAAATTTTCAAATCAATTCCTTTTGAATTCCAAACACGACGACTTGTCACGGAATCTTCAAAATTTCAAATTTTAACTTCAAGTCATCTTGGTTAATTTTTGTTTTTCAATCAAATGCTTTTACGTGTTTAGGTTTATGCGTATGTGCTATCTGTTGCCTGTTTTCTACACTAACGATGCAGGAACTAGTGCGAAGCAAAAGGAGAATCAACAGCCGACAGCGCTCCTCCGAAACACAACACAAAAAGCCAAAAAACACAAAATAAACCACGATCCAAAAACACCTATATACAAACCGCCTTACGCAAAATACATCGACAAACGTCTATCATACAGACACTGGCCTGAAACAAACGTCTATCATACAGACACTGGCCTAAAACAAACGTCTATCATACAAACACTGGCCTAAAACAAACGTCTATCATAGAGACACTGGCCTAAAACAAACGTCTATCATACATACATTGGCCTAAAATAACAAACTGGGGGCTATCCGCCACCTACCGAACTAAGCACTCTCTATCCTCTCAAACGGAAAAGAAAGAGAGCAACATGGGGAACAAGGGAGCAACAACGGAAGCAGAGGTGATTACCATTATGGTAATACCTCGTTCCTGCTCCACGACAAAAACGAAGACAGTGCCTTGCAGACTTTGGATGATGAGGAGGCCAAGAACCATGATGCGATGCACCACTCCGATACTGAACCCCACTCATCAGCCGCCCTGTCTATGAGCTGCAACGAAAAGGACAAGCCGGCCTTATTAGTCGCCTCTCCTCCTCTACGGAAGCATCCTCCACCACCGCCTCGAATACAGCAGCCTCCTCGGCCGCTACAGCCCCTCCAGGATCGACTTCCTCCTCCAAAGCCTCAACGACGGACCCCATAGGTCCCAAACGATACCCTGCGATCGAAAAAGGGCAACAAACAAAAACGTCAGCCAGAATTTCGGCATTACGACGGCATGAAATGGATTAATCCAAAAACAAAAACACACCTTGCAAAACAAAAACAAGGGCAATCCTGCCCAAAATCCAACCAAACAAAACCATTCACAAAAAAAAAACACAAAAACGACTCGCCCCTCTTTTCAAGCAAAAGACGAGTCAAAACCACAAAAACGGCATTTCAAGACCCATACAAGGTCCGCCTACAAACCAAAATACATTCCCGACACAATGGGGTATTTTTCTACGGCTCAAAAAGGCAATTCATACGCTAATTTGAGCCCAAACCGGTCAAAATTCAAAAACGACCGCAAAAAGGCAAACGTGATTTTATCACGCCTCAAGGTGACCTAAATTACCAATAAGGTCCAATTCAAGGGAAACTGACTCAATTCAAGTCCAAACAGGCGCTTATTTGGTCAGACATAAGACCGTCGCAAAAGGCAAAAATCCAATTTTGCCCACAAACATCCAACGAAGGTCCTTAAATGGCAAATACGGGTTTTCCCAACTACAATGCAACCTTGTGGGACCCACTACCCAAGCAAATAAACTTGGCATTGTGAAATGAGACGGTTTCTCGCCTCACTCACGTTTTTCGAGCATAGGGAGCGGGAACGGGGACCAAATTGCAAACTAAAAGCACCCCTATACTCCTAAACAGGTTTCTAACCTAATGAAAGCATCAATTTCACTCGAAATGGGCTCAATCAAAAACGCCCAATTCGATTTTTAGAGCAAAATTCGCCCTAATTCAATCAAGCTAAAGATCAACAAATTTGAATGGATTCAAGAGGAAATACTTACCTTGAGATGACATTGTTGATGAAGGCAAGAACTCGAACAAGCAAGAAGGTCCTTCAATGGCGATTTTCGCAGGTTTTGTGTCGAAAATGAAGAAGGCGGAATTATGAATGAGATGCGGCCTGAACTCGCGTCTTTTGCAGAAAAATAGGGAAGCCCCTTTGGTTCGCCAGGTGGCTCGCGCCTAAATCAGGCCTCCCCTTTGCTTTTTCAGCGGATTTTGGGCTTTATCCCAATTTCCCGTGACAAACTTCAAATTTTCATTTGACGATGTTAAAGGTCGTCATTTTTCTCAAAAACAAATAGTGAAAATTCAAATTCACTATTTTCGAAGGCTTTAAACGACGGCACATAAACCGTCCCTCCAATCGAATAGTGAAAATTTAAATTCACTATTTTCGAGAGTTTTCAAGCAAACGGCGATCAAAATCGCCAATTCCAAAAATAATAGTGAAATCAAATTCACTATTTCCCTCCAATTTCAGAAATGAATAGCGAAAATGCAAAAACCGCTATTTCTCCAAATTTTAAACGACGGCAATTAAAACCGTCATTTTCAAAATAGTAGTTGGAATATGAATTCCACTATTTTCACCGCACATGTCAACGGCGGCACATAAACCGTCACTTCGATCAATAGTGAAGATTCCAAATTCACTATTTCTTTCAAAAGTCAACGGCGGCATATAAACCGTCACTTCAAGACGCAATAGCAAACTCAAAATTTGCTATTTTCCTTCAAAATTAAAACAAACGGCGATCAAAACCGCCACTTCAAGTTCAAAGAAGAACGACGAATGGTGAAGATTCCCAATTCACTATTACTTCAAGTACCAGCAGGGGGCTTCCTCGCGGAACCCGCTCATTTCAAAAACAGTGATAGTGAAAATCCATACTCACTATTCCCACAGCGGCATCATGAGTTCGCTACTTTCAAAACAAGCCCATTCGACGCGGCTGTTCCCATGGTCCATTGATCGACCTTACCAATTGGCTGGCGAGCCTTTGTCCGCAACCTTTCAAGGACAGATCCCGAAGATGCCTCAGGTACATTTCCTTACAATGGCTGGCGAGCCTTTGTCCGCAACCTTTCAAGGACAAATCCCAAAGATGCCTCGGATACATTTCCTTACAATGGTTGGCGAGCCTTTGTCCGCAACCTTTCAAGGACAAATCCAGAAGATGCCTCGGGTACATTTCCTTACAACGGTTGGCGAGCCTTTGTCCGCAACCATCCAAGGATAGATCCCAAAGATGCCTCGGGTACATTTCCTTCCCACAGCTGGCGAGCCTTTGTCCGCAAACGCGCAAGGACATATCCGAAGATGCCTCAGGTATGACTCCTTCTTATGGCTGGCGAGCCTTTATACGTAGTCTAAAGGACATTAAACGACCCGTACGGACAGTCGAAAGACTCTAAAAGGTTCCCGACGACAGGTCCTTGACTCGTACCCTCGAGTCACCTTGGCGTCGCCCTTCCCGACGGCAGGTCCTTGGCCTGAATCCTTTCGAGCCGCCTCGACGTCGCTTGGGTCTCCAGGTTGTAATCTTCGATTGACCTGGGGGCTCTACTTTGACTTTTGCCCTGTCCAAGCCTCAGTCAAAGTGGGGGCTCTGTAGATACCCAGTATCTGCTGAGACTCCAACAAACACCCGATGATTATCGGACTACAACATGTTTTGGAATCGCGGCGTTTGATCGACAGTTTGTGTACAACTTTACGTCGGAAAACTTAAAACGATTTTGATTTCAAAACATTTCAAAAATACCTGGAGTGTTTAATGCACGGTGACGGGGTCACAATGACACTAACTAGAGTCAAAACAGACACCGGACCAAAAACCGACTCGAAAATTCAAATCCCGACTCCAACAACGAGTCAAACCGAGTCAACCACAAAAAACCAAACATTTCAAACCTTCTACCTTAAGTTTTCCCGGATTCATGAATGGTCAAGTACCAAACATGTGACTACAAAACCTAGGATAGAACAAATCATGATTGCGTTTGTTGTAAAAGCGACAACACAGCTCGAAGACCCGCGACGTGGCTCGCGCCTCTTTGAGCAGCCCAGGTGGCCACGTCGCTCAAAACTCACACATCCACTCATTTTCCTATAAATACCTGATACGGACAAGAGTTGGTCGTCACACATCCAATCAAACACAATTTATAACTTCAAAAACAACTCTACAATTAGTAAAGAGGCAAGTAAAGGTCGGATCCCAAGGGACGGGAATTGAGATGAGATTTCTATTGCAACTAGTGGTGTCTTAGGGGTGTCACAATTTGGGTTGATGTAGAAGGTCACTAAACTAAATAGCAATGAAAGTAAACAAGCAAGATGAATTAAAAGGGTTGTAAACAATTGATAAAAAGCACTAGGGTGTCATGGGGTCATAAGGGAATCATGGGAATTGATCATACAAACATGTTCTCAAATTATAAGCAAGCAATTATTGTTGTGATGGATTGAGTTGGGTTATATCTTACAATCCTAGGAAAGTTTGGGTCCCGGAGCCGAATCGATTAGATTGTACAACACCTAAAAGTCGACTTAGTCTTCCCTACTCAACAACATGCATGGTCTAATGAGACTCGAGTTGGTTTATGTCTTACAAGTCTCATTGAAAAGATAGGTGATGGGTAAAAAATGCAAGGATTCATAGGCTCGCATTTCATCAAACATAACATGTGCATGAATCGAGATCAAAACAAGCAAGCAAATAAACCATGAAAGCATATTAATTTAAGCATGAATCATTCCCCATGTTGGTTTCCCCTAATTACCCATTAACCCTAGCTAGGTGACTACTCACTCATTATCATGTTGATCATGCTAGCAAGGTTGTCAATCATACCAACAAAGTAAAACATGATGAACAAATGAAAGTAATTAACAATAATTAAAAAGGGATTAAGAGAATTATACCTACTAATGATCCAATAATAAAGCAAAGATAAAAGAAGTACTTGATGCTTGATTGAGAGGTTGTCAATCTCCCAATAATAACCCAAATAATCTTCAATTACCCAAAATAAAGGATGAACAAAAGAGAGATTAAGGAAATGAAACTTGTATTAGAACTTGATTAATTGTTGATTACAAAACTAAAGAGAGATTTGATTGATATTAACTACACTAAAGATTGCTAAGAATAACATGCTCTTCTAATTAGACTAATGGGGTATTTATAGTGGAAATTAGGAGGATGCATTAGGGTTAACTAAGGGCTAAACTAGTAATTACACTTTTTAGATTTGAGCAGGGAAACGCCGGTATTTTTCGAAGGAAGGGCATCTTTCACGGAGGCTTGAAGAAGACGAAATTGTGCTGGACTGGAATCCGTGCGTCTTAGGCTCGGGACGGGCGGATTCTGGGTCTGGAGGACGGGCGTCTTTGGGAGAAGACGGCCGGATTCTGAAGCTGCTGCCCGGGCGTCTTTGGGAGAAGACGGCCGGATTGTGGAGGTGGAGGACGGGCGTCTTCCAGTCAATCCGCTCGGATTGTAGCTCAGCATTGTTTCTTCTTCTTTTCTTCCCTTTTCTTCATAAAATCCTTGGGGATTTCCTCGGGGATGCAAGGATCATTCCTCAACATTGCCCATCTACTATAGTATGTATAAAGGCCTTCTAATCTTGTCTCTCCTTGATGCTTGGTCATTGATTTCAATCAATTTAGTCTCGTTTTGCCATGAAAATGCAAGATTCTTACTCCTTTCCTACCAAGGGATCAAAATCTCAAAGAATATGCAAAACAAAGAACTAAAGACAATAAATGACCCAAATATGCACTAAAAAGCACGGGAATAAGGCTAATTCGGGGGCTAAATATGCGCTAATTATGGTCACATCAAATATCCCCAAACCGAACCTTTGCTCATCCCGAGTAAAGAGGTGACAAAGACTAGGACCATTATTTAAACTAACCTAATAACATAGCCGATATGAGACAATTAGCGGGTCTCACTCCGCCCCTTCAACTCACAACAAGACAACCATGAGGTAGGATGCCTTCTTGCAAGGCAAGGTGGGTCTTGCCAAAATGGCGACACATCCAAACATTAAGCACACAAAATCAAATAATGGATGCATCTACAAAAGGAATAGCCACTTCCTCATCAAGTAGCGGAGGCACTAAAGAAGAACAAATTTAAGAGCATATAATCCTTCACAAATACTAGTTCAACAAATTACTAAGGCTAAGAGGATGGCACTAAATCACCTCCAAATGGTGTTAAACTAGACTACTTTCGTCCTCAATTTCCAAATGCTTTCGTCAAGAGCGATCGGATGGTGGTGGAATGATGATCCCTATGATGCTAGTAGCATATGACATAACAAGTCTCGAATTCTCTACAAAAGTAAAGGGCATGGATCGTCCCAAGCTCAACAAAGTGGCTTGACAAAAAGGCTTTTTGGGAATGAAATGCTCAAATCGTTATAAACAAAGGGTGGATATGACTAGTATTCAAAAATTGACCTCATTTAACTTTCACATTTCAAAAATTTAAGATGGGGTTTGTCCCTTCCGGGCTAGTGTCCTTTGCTTTCACCAATCGCTTATTAGGCAACCGGTTAACCTCTAGACAATAGCTTTTCGGGGTGATATTCACTCTGTCTCTGGGCGGTTGAATTCACAACCTTGTGGGGGCCCAATTCAATGGATCCCTCTCCAAAGCACATCGAAGTGGTACGCCTCCATCAAAACGACTAAAATTCTCAACATTTCAACATTTCATAACATTTGAGGTTTCCTTAGCAATAAATTGTTTCCACATAACAAAATCTTCGAAATGAGCACTTCAAACTTATTGATAGAAAGTATTTTTGGGTTGCCTTACCACAAGGTCAATCAAGGTCACCTAGACAAGTTAACCAAGTCCACATCGCATCACGGGGTTGGATAGGTGACTCACATGCAAACCCTTGACTAGGCTTTGGGTCATGGGTCAAAAGACACTAGTATGACACAATCTAGGGTGTTTTACAACCATTCTAGTAGGCAAAGTCTTAAGTTGAAAAAGTATTTGTAATGGCTTAGTTGCTCTTGTCAAAGTTCCCAATTAGGCATTTTTCAAAACTTTTTATCTAAATGCAACTACATGCCATGATGCAACTATTATATACATTCTAATGCAAGTGATTCTACCAACTAATATGACATATAAACTAAATGCAAGTCCTAAGTTCACATTGTTATACCGCATCAATCAAAATAAAGCCATATAGTCATTAACATAAAGAGGAAAAAGGAGATTGGAAAGATCATACCATGCGGTCTTCAAAATCCTCATGTCTCGGATGTGGCGTAGTCGATCAATGTGAACAAGGATAGAATAAACACAATATATATACAACAATATATACATGATTACACTACAAAAGAAATAAACTTGTTTTTGGGTTTTCAATTTTTCAAATTTTTTTGGTTTTTTCGAAATTTTTGAATAAGAAGTTAAGTTAGAATTCCCCATCCCCACACTAATATGGGCATTGTCCTCAATGGCCAAAATGATGGGAAATTATGCAAACATGATGCATGATTTCTACACTAATCTACACTACATGATGCATGGTTTTAGTTTATGACGGAGAGGATAATTTAGATTACCTCCCGTTGTGTATGCATTGACTTCCCCAAACCGAGCTAGACATTATTGCTAATGTCCTAAGGATGGGTGTAGTTCATGCACACACTATGCAATGCATGAAATTAATTTGTCATTTTGGATTTTGAAAAATGGGAACAAGAAAATGAGAACACCTCAATGGGGCCGAGGTGTGAGTCCTCTATGGTGCTAGGACTACTCCAACAATGATCAAGAAAAATAATTAAAACAAAGAAAGAAGTAGAACAAACCTCAAGAGTGTAGGAGCCTCCAAAGCTTGCTAATCTTCCATCATATCATCACTATCATCATCTTCCTCATTAGAAGTGGACTCATCGCCACTTCCCTCTTCACTTTCTTCTTCACCTTGCTCATCATCCTCTTCTCCTTCTTCACTAGCTTCTTCATCAATGTTATCATCAACATCTTCATCACCAAATACCTCATTGTCACCCGGAAGCTCACCCCTAGATGCACTCGGAAAGAAGACTTCTCTATCCGCCCAACTAGGCAAAGGACATGAAGGATCAAGTAGTCCTTGCCTAGCTAAGTTTAGGAGGGGTGGATATTGAGCTAAGTAAGCATCTTTCCGGTCCTCGAAAGCTTGCTTGTGCATCTCTTGCATAAGAAGAGTCAAATAATCATTTCTTGCTTCAACACCTTCGGGCTTAAACTCTTGGTACTCGAAAGGATAGGGTGGTGTGACAATGGAAGAGGAGGGCATTTCAATTTCACCCTTTTGTTGTTGGATGATATACTCGGCCTCTTTTGATAGGGGAAGGAGATAATTGGTCCGGTGGACACTTAAACGACAAATCTTTGAAGGCAAAGTAAAAGATCTAGTCTCACTAGTGAGCCATCCATACTTGGTGTCAAGAGGGTTATGAGAGACCCACTTGTACTTGTGCATCATAGTATCAATATCAATGAGATGACCACCCTTCTTTGCTACATACTTGTTATCTTTGTTGAAGATCCGATCAAAGTATTTAGCTAGAATAGTGACTAGACCGCCATTCACAATAACGGTAGTGCCTTGCTTCCCACAATCAATGTTTAGCCATCTATCCACCAAAAGCCTTAGAGAGTTGAAAGGCTTGGTGTGTTCCCTTCCAATGTTCAAAGCCGACTCAAGAAGAACAAAATCAAGTTTGGTGAAATGGTTGGTGTCTTTTCTTGCAATGGTGGTGTTTCCTATGACCTTGTGCCATACTCTAATGCCCGGATGGTGGACTAATAAAGCACGACTAGCATGAAAGCTCTCAAATTTCCTTCCGGAAATCGCCTCCCAAAGAGGAGCGGGGTCATACTTGCCAACATTCTTAAAATAACTCGGTGAATCATCAAGACCCAAAGCTTCACCCATTTCCTTAAAGGAGATGCGCCTACTAACATTAGCTAGGCGGAACTCGATGTTTTCCATGGTCTCAACCTTGTTGACTTTCAAAGAACTCAAAAATTCTAAGGTAAGGGAGGGGTATGTCAATTCTTTTGACTCAAACAATTTCTCCAACCCCATGGCTTTAAAGAAGGCTCTAGTTTGCTCAAGGACACCCAAATTATCTAAGGCATCTTCACAAATAAACTTGGTGGATAAAAATGCTTTTCTAGCATACTTGGCAAAAGTGTCCCTATGGGATTTGGAAATGAAAATTACCTCCGGATAGTTCGAAAGTTGATCAATTTCCGGAGTAGTAGATGTTGTTGTTCCCATGGGAGGTTGTTGTTGTTGCACTTCCAAGTTTGGGCTAGCTACCACCATAGCCAATGCTTTCTTTGCTTGAAGACTCTTTTGCCTTGATGAGAGAGTCTTTGCCTTTGGTGCCTTTGCCTTTGTTGCTTTTGTTGCTCCCTTTGTCCTTGCCATTGATGATTAAACCAAGAAAAGAGTGAAAAATCTTCAATTTGTAGTGTACCCAAATCGATTCAAAGATGAAAGGCATTGCCTTTATGAATTCAAAAATCGACTCAAAGGTTGAAGATTTTGTGCTTGGTTTTGATTTTTATTGAAAGAGGAGTGATTGATTTGTTGTTAAAAGGATGTTTTGATTTGATTTTGGTGAATGTTGTTGAGGAATCTTGTTTTTGTGATGGAGAGGATGAGGGTTTTGGGGTTTATGAGTAGTGTTATGAATGAAGGAATGAAGAAATGAATGTGGGAGGGGTTTATAAAGAACCCGAAACATTTGAAATACAGGGGGAAGACGGGCGGATTTCCTTCGGGACGCCCGGATTTGGCCTGTTCTGGGTTGGGAAAAACTCGCCTAAAGACGGGCGTCTTTCAGTGAAGACGCTCGGATTTGCAAACACGGGACGGGCGTCTTTTACAGAAGACGGGCGGATTCCTTTACAGGGATTTTTCTTGTTTTCCTCAGCCTAAAAGACGGGCGTCTTCCTTTCAGGACGGGCAGATTTTTGAAGACGGGCGGATTCGAATGCAGGGCGCCCGGATTCGTTGACAGTCAGAAATTTCAAAAATTCAGCTCATGAAGGACGGGCGTCTTCTACCCAATATGCCCGGATTGCCTGAAGACGGGCGGATTCACTTGAATCCGCTCGGATTCTACCCCTTTTACCCGGATTCAGTTCCATCCGTGTACTTTGCATATCCCTTGTCATTTTTCCATTCTTTAAAATCTCGTGTTCTTCATTGTGGGGGCACTACTAAGGCATGAATAGCCTAGGCAATTGCTATCCCCACACTAAGCTAGAGCACTACACATCAATTGAAATCATTAGTCCCTCCCTCACTTCTCTCAATCATGACAATTATCTTGATCAAAGTATAAAAATCCAAAAATAACAAAAATGCAATACAAGAATTGAAATGCGAGTTAGGGAGTTAGAAATATTTACAAATGGTGGTTTAGGGAGGACTCCACCAAACTCTCATTCTTGATGAGATGTCGGGGGCATGTCAAGGTGTTGTTGATGTTGCTCAACACCTTGAAGAAATAATCAAAAGCTTGTTCATTATCGTGATAAAGATCTTCAATAGACCTTGGCCCTTGTTGTCGGTCTTGATCAATAGCATTGCCAATGTAGGGATTAAAAATCCCTTCAAACTCGTCGTCCCAAAGACCACATACTTTATCCACTTGATCACTAAAGAACTCTTGAGTTGATAGAGACAACTCTCCTAATTTCGTGTCTTGGCCAATGAGGCCATCCTCTTCTTCTTTGCTTGACTTTGATGAGCTTTGCAAGCTCTCCTTGTTACAATTCACTTGCTCTTTGAATGGAGCATCTTCAATTTTCTTCTTCCATTGGAGTTCCGACTTCTTCCTATCATCCTTCCGGCTATAATGATCAATCATGAAACATGGTTCATGTAAACGTGGAGCTCTCATAGTCTTGTCAAGATTAAAGGTTATACTCTCATCTCCCACTTCTAGAGTGAGCTCTCCATGTTTCACATCAATCACCACACCCGCGGTGTGTAAGAAAGGTCTTCCTAGGATGATTGGAATGTTGGAGTCTTCTTCCATGTCAACAATGACAAAGTCCACCGGGATGAAAATTTTCCCAATTCGTACGGGAACATCTTCCCATATCCCTAATGGTGTCTTCGTCGATCTATCGGCCATTTGGAGTGTGATATTGGTGCATTTAAGCTCTCCCATCCCCAACCTTTTACACACCGAGTACGGCATAACACTCACCCTAGCCCCTAGATCACATAAGGCTTTGTTGATCGTGGTGTCGCCAATGGTACACGGTATTGAGAAGCTTCCCGGATCCTTGAGTTTTGGAGGTGAACTCCCTTGAAGTATTGCACTACTCACCTTAGTGAAGGCGATAGTCTCAAGTTTCCGAATCGACTTCTTCTTTGTGAGGATGTCTTTCATGTATTTCGCATAGGCCGGCACGTGATTGATTAATTCCGTGAAAGGAATCGAGACTTCCAAATTCTTCACAATTTCCATAAACTTTCCAAGTTGGTCATCAAATTTGGGCTCGGCTTGACGACTTGGAAAAGGAAGTCTAATCACAATGGGCTCCTTCTCCTTGACCTTGTCTTCATTTTTCATTGAAATTTCTTCTTTTGATGATTCTCCAACCTTGGAGTTTTGCACAATTTCTTCCTTATCACTTGCTTCCACAACTTGATCCTCAACTTGCTTCCTCGGTGCTTCATACCTTGTACCACTTCTCAAGTGAATGGCACTAACCGTTTCATGTCTTGGGGGATTACTTTGAGGTGGTAATTGCCCCTTTTGTCTTTGTGAGCTTGAAGATGCTAGTTGAGTCAATTGGGTTTCCAACATCTTGGTGTGAGCTAGGATGTTGTTGATGGTGGTTTCCTTTGCTTGACTATCTTTTTGCATTTGAGTGAAAAATTCTTGTTGATTCTTTTGCATTTGGAGGACCGCTTTTTGAACATCAAAGCCTTGGTCATTTTGTTTATTGTATTGAGATTGATTTTGGTAACCTTGGTTTTGATTGTAAAAGGGTCTTTGATTTTGGTTTCTCATGGGTGGTGGGGTGTATGTTGTTTGAGGATTTTGAACATTTTGGCTTTTGTATGAGAGATTTGGATGGAATTTGGTGTTTTCATTGTAATAGTTGGAATAAGGGGTACCACTATTGTATGCTTGGAAAGCATTCACTTGTTCATTCGTTCCCCTACATTCACTTTGGTCATGTCCCAAAGTTCCACAATTCTCACATATCCCATTTGGCATTGATGAAGATGCCGTCATGGCATTAACATGATGCTTTGGTGATTTTGAGACTTCTTCAAGTCTAGCCATTGCTTTCTCAAACTTCAAGTTGATAGTATCGATATGGGAGCTAAGTTGAGCACCTAATTGAGTAACGGCGTCCACTTCGTGCTTTCCTCCTCTAGTAGCCTTGCGAGGCCTACTATATTGTGACTTATGGATTGCCATCTCTTCAATTTTGCTCCAAGTTTGGTTGTCATCAACCTCGGTGAACATCCCATTCGATCCCATATTAAGGATATTTCTTGAATCTTCATAAAGACCATTCCAAAATTGTTGTACCAAGAACCATTCGCTAAGTCCATGGTGAGGACATGAGCGACAAATTCCCTTGAATCGCTCCCAAGCTTCATACAAAGATTCTTCATCCCTTTGCTTAAAACCCGTAATTTGAGCTCTTAGCATGTTAGTCTTTTCCGGTGGATAGAAGTTTTTGTAGAAAGCTAGAGCCAACTTCTTCCAAGAATCAATTTCGAGAGTAGCCTTATCAAGGCCTTTCAACCATTGTTTGGCGGTACCAATTAGAGAAAAAGGAAATAAGACCCATCGAATTTGGTCTTGAGTTACACCGGTTTGTGAAATCGCATCACAATAGTCGCAAAAAGCCTCCATATGAGAATGAGGGTCTTCACTAGGCATCCCCCCAAATTGACTCCTTTCAACTAATTGGATAAATGCGGATTTGGCAATGAAATTTCCGGTTAGATGTTGTGGTGTGGGAGTACCGTTGGGTAGGTTCTCCTCGGTGGGTACGGAATGTGATGAAAACTTAGGCATTGTGGGTTGATTTTGTGGTTGATTTTGTGTTGGGTTCTCCTCACCTTCTCTTGCAAAAGGGTTGATGAACTCAATAGTTGGTTGAATATCTACAACCTCACTAATACCTCTCAAATTTCTCCTAGCAAGTCTTCTATTGATTGTCAAATTTCATTCAATTTCACGATCAAAAGGTAACAAATCACCTTGTGACCTTCTAGACATGCAAAATATCAAACAACTCGAAAACAATTTGAACAAACCTTGTGGAGTTTTACTTCCCCAAGGCAAAGAAAGACACAACTAATAACAATATAAGGAAATCTAAATCAAGTTAACACCGTCCCCGGCAACGGCGCCATTTTGATACGGACAAGAGTTGGTCGTCACACATCCAATCAAACACAATTTATAACTTCACAAACAACTCTACAATTAGTAAAGAGGCAAGTAAAGGTCGGATCCCAAGGGACGGGAATTGAGATGAGATTTCTATTGCAACTAGTGGTGTCTTAGGGGTGTCACAATTTGGGTTGATGTAGAAGGTCACTAAACTAAATAGCAATGAAAGTAAACAAGCAAGATGAATTAAAAGGGTTGTAATCAATTGATAAAAAGCACTAGGGTGTCATGGGGTCATAGGGGAATCATGGGAATTGATCATACAAACATGTTCTCAAATTATAAGCAAGCAATTATTGTTCTGATGGATTGAGTTGGGTTATATCTTACAATCCTAGGAAAGTTTGGGTCCCGGAGCCGAATCGATTAGATTGTACAACACCTACAAGTCGACTTAGTCTTCCCTACTCAACAACATGCATGGTCTAATGAGACTCGAGTTGGTTTATGTCTTACAAGTCTCATTGAAAAGATAGGTGATGGGTAAAAAATGCAAGGATTCATAGGCTCACATTTCATCAAACATAACATGTGCATGAGTCGAGATCAAAACAAGCAAGAAAATAAACCATGAAAGCATATTAATTTAAGCATGAATCATTCCCCATGTTGGTTTCCCCTAATTACCCATTAACCCTAGCTAGGTGACTACTCACTCATTATCATGTTGATCATGCTAGCAAGGTTGTCAATCATACCAACAAAGTAAAACATGATGAACAAATGAAAGTAATTAACAATAATTAAAAAGGGATTAAGAGAATTATACCTACTAATGATCCAATAATAAAGCAAAGATAAAAGAAGTACTTGATGCTTGATTGAGAGGTTGTCAATCTCCCAATAATAACCCAAATAATCTTCAATTACCCAAAATAAAGGATGAACAAAAGAGAGATTAAGGAAATGAAACTTGTATTAGAACTTGATTAATTGTTGATTACAAAACTAAAGAGAGATTTGATTGATTTTAACTACACTAAAGATTGCTAAGAAGAACATGCTCTTCTAATTAGACTAATGGGGTATTTATAGTGGAAATTAGGAGGATGCATTAGGGTTAACTAAGGGCTAAACTAGTAATTACACTTTTTAGATTTGAGCAGGGAAACGCCGGTATTTTTCGAAGGAAGGGCATCTTTCACGGAGGCTTGAAGAAGACGAAATTGTGCTGGACTGGAATCCGTGCGTCTTATGCTCGGGACGGGCGGATTCTGGGTCTGGAGGACGGGCGTCTTTGGGAGAAGACGGCCGGATTCTGAAGCTGCTGCCCGGGCGTCTTTGGGAGAAGACGACCGGATTGTGGAGGTGGAGGACGGGCGTCTTCCAGTCAATCCGCTCGGATTGTAGCTCAGCATTGTTTCTTCTTCTTTTCTTCCCTTTTCTTCATAAAATCCTTGGGGATTTCCTCGGGGATGCAAGGATCTTTCCTCAACATTGCCCATCTACTATAGTATGTACAAAGGCCTTCTAATCTTGTCTCTCCTTGATGCTTGGTCATTGAATTCAATCAATTTAGTCTCGTTTTGCCATGAAAATGAAAGATTCTTACTCCTCTCCTACCAAGGGATCAAAATCTCAAAGAATATGCAAAACAAAGAACTAAAGACAATAAATGACCCATATATGCACTAAAAAGCACGGGAACAAGGCTAATTCGGGGGCTAAATATGCGCTAATTATGGTCACATCAATACCCCTCAAATGCCACCCATTTGGGACTTACGCGAGTGTCCGCCCCCTCTTTTCTCCCTTAAAATTCTCGACTCGACTTCTTAAGTCACAACCCGACGCGTATTTACGACCTACCGATCGTAAACACGAGCCTTACACATTGTTTGGTACCGTCATCGTGCATTAAATCACTTGACCGACCACTTCGACCACTACACCATCACTAAACATCTAAAACACTCTTTTTACTTACCAAAACGGTTTTAAACCGAGTTTTTTCCGATCAAACGAGTTATTACACTTACGTCGGTCACTCTCCATAACCAAACGTGTAAGTATGAGGGTGTAAAAATCCTCTTTTATTATGTTTTCATTTGTTTCATGACTCTAACATGCTAAAACATGCATAACATGAACCAAAACATGGAATAAACGAGCCAAAGCGATTTTGGTCCGAGGCGAAGCCCCTTAGGTCGCCAACTAGCTCGCGCCTAAATGGGGTACTCAGACCAGAGATCAACCGTGTTTGTTCTCGTCATTTCCCTTAATCCATTTTTCATATTTGTAATCGGTTTTCACCATTTCAAGTATTTTCGAACCATTGTTATTTTATTTCACTTGTTTTAATCATAAAACATTTTTCACCCTTGGTTCCTTATACCATGACGGTTAAATCCGTGTTTCGATGATAATATTTGGTTAATGACATTTAAAAGGTATTTTAAAGCCTTTTATTTCATTTCTTTACATTTTCAAACAAGCATATTAGTCACCAACACAAAGTCATCCTTGGTTCTACATACCATGCCGGATTTTAACCCGGGTACGATGATGAGTATCGACTAATAACATTAAAATGGACTTAAAACAATTAGTCCATAATCATTTTCAAAACTATTCATGTCAAGTTTGTCAAATCGAACCCGACACCGAATATTATCAAAATGACGATGATTATTCGAGTCAAGTTCTTCAAATCAACAAATGCGGTCTAAAACGACCCCTTCAAATCAAACCGGGTTCAAATACCCATTTTCAACACGTTTTATACTGTTTTCTAAAAGGTCAGAACACGACACATAAACCGTGGGCTAACCCGCGCCTAAACAGGCTCTCCATTTCTCATTTTCAAAACCAGAGGGAGGCCCCTTACACCGCCGGCTGGCTCGCGCCTTATATAGCCGTCTGGTACAGGGCCTGGTCCCTTCCAGCATTAGTCCAGGATGATCCCGACTCCGGTGAACTCGGATATAGGACGGATCAGATGACTATTCAAAACCACATTTGCAAAATGCCTTACTAAGACAAATGGATCATGTTATGCACCCTAAACCTAATACGGTAAATGGATGTTTAATTTCCGTCTTGCATGCAAATCAACCATTAATCCAACTTGACATCTTATACTTGATACTTGGATTAAATCAACCGACTTAAAAAGCTCTCACATGTTAGGTTTAAATTATTGGATGCGCATTCATGCATTTAAACCGTTTTATCAACTTTTGCATTCAACCAATCAAGATCGATCAGTAGAGGCCGCTAAACGCGGGCGAGATTGGCTGTCTGATTAAAGGGCTTCCCAATACGTACCTTCACCTCTTACTCAGAAACTTTGGATAGTTGACGACCTTATCCAGGGCGTACGAGAGCCATTCTAGAGATAGGATGCTAAAGAGGGACGATTTACTTATCTTTAGTACCTATGTCAAACGCTGCTTTGTGCTTCGATTTGACCGAGGTATAAAGTGGAATTCGAACGGGTTCCAGGCATCCCACAAATGCTTGGTGGCGACTCCGACCATCTCTAATCGTTTCGAGACCCTTACCGAGACGAAACCGACCGATCTTAAACGATCCGGTCGAAGGCATTTTTACGCCGCCGAGCGTGGCTTTCAAAAAGACCGCTGCGTGTCCACAGATCGAAGTGGGCTTGCAGGTGGGCCATGTCCACAGTTGGTTAAAAACTAAGTACTTCTTGAGTAACATACAATTTATAAGAGATAAAAACTCTATAAGAGAATAAAATTACCAGAAGCTTATTCGATTTGTTAATTTATTCCATAATACACACACTTAAGATTCCTACAACGAATTTCCCCTCAATCACAATATGAAAACAAACATAATACGAGTACTCCGTAACATATTAGTACCACAATTACAACACTAAGATACACAATTAAGAGAAGCAAAAAAAACCCAATTTCATATGAACCCGATTTCAGATCGATAGTTATCAATAAAACCCATCTTCAAATTTTTTTTTATCATAACTAAAACCACCAATCATAATATCAACAAAATATCCATTGAACAACCATTTGACGGGAAAAACGTAGATATTAAATACCAATATGAATCGAAATATGAAAAAAAAAATGTAAATCTGAAGAACCCTAAATAAAAGCAATTAGTTAAATTGTTCACCTCGACTTCGAGCAAAGCCTTGACATTTTCGACCTGGAGATTGCGATTTTGGGATAAATGTCATAGATCAATGATAAACAAACTTGAAAATGATAAATTAATTGAAGAAAGTATGCAATTAGGGATTGAGAAAAGGGGAAAAACTTACAGCTTCGCCGCGATCGATATGTAAAGTGACGATCTCTTCACATGCAGAATTAAAAGTGAAACGAAACAATTGAGATAAAATTGAAATTACCTTGGATTTTGGCACACCTAAGTTAGCACGTTCGGCGCGTGATGGTGCTGGTTTGGGAGGCGCGCTGGTGATAGCGTCTGATGGTAGTATAGAGAGGCGGTGATGATGGTAGTGTCTCATGTTAGGGTAAAACGAGGGAGTTTATGTGTTTGACAGTGCTGAAATAATAAGTGTTTGAATAAGAGAGGAAATAACCAACGACAAAGGGAATTTTGATCATCACTATTAAAAACCAAGAAGACGGTTCTATTAAGTAACCGCCTTATTTATATTAAAAAAGAGGACGGTTTTATTGACCAACCGTCCTTGTTACTTTTACAATAAGGACGGGTGTCTCTATGAACCGTCCTATTGATGTGATTACTAATGGCGCCAAAAAATTTAACTGAAATAAGACGGTCTCGTTCCCAACCGTATTCTAAGTGACATCCTCTTAGCCCAAAATTGTAGTAGTGAGGCCTTAGTCCATGGGTCAAAAGATACTAGTATGACACATCCTAGGGTGTCTTGAGGGTATTCTAGTAAACAAAGTCTCAAGGAGAAAAATTATCTACAAGGGCCTTATATACACACTTGTCAAGCTTCCCAAATAGGCATTTTTATAAAATTTTCTACCATGAAAACTACATGCTATAATGCACCTAACATATTTACAACTCTAATGCATATGCTTCTATCAACTAAAATGCCATATAATCTAGATACAAACTCTTAGCAACACATAGGTACACAAACCGCAACAACAAAATACACCACATCCTCCTTGAAATTAAGCCCATCCTCCTCATATGAATAATGGAAAGAAATGGAAGGGAAATAGGGATTATAGAGATCATAGCAAGCGGTCTTCATATTCCCTTGCCAATGCCTCAAATGAAGTGTCATATCTATGTGAGAAGAGGACAAAAACACAAGTATATAGAATTCTACACTACTAAATTAAAGAACATGTTTTTGGTTTTTGAAATTTTCAAATTTTTATGGATTTTGTTTTTATGAAATTAAAGTACATATTTTTGGGATTTTTCAAAAATTTTCAATTTTTATATATTTTGGAATATAAATTCCCACCCCCACTTTATTTTGGACATTGTCCTCAATGTACATGTAGAAGTAGGAATGAAAAAGAAATACATGTTTTTTGATTTTTAAAGTTTTATGGAAATTGAAGTACAAATGCAATGCAATGATATGAATTCATGCTCTAACTAAATGCAATTTTATATAACATATATAACAAATGAATGCAATCTAAATTACACTAGATGATGCATGTTTAAACCTCCCCAAACCGATTTAAGCATTATTTCTAGTGTAGGAGAAATGAGGTTGGGACATTAGTGACTATGCATGAACTCAAGTCTATATGCAACTAACTACATGAATCATGTGAGATATATTACAATGAAAACTAATCTAATCATATGAGATATATTACAATGAAACTATACATGAGAGATGGGGAAAAAAAGTTCTTACAATCACGATCTCAATGAAAGTGATGTGACCATAATTTAAGCACATTTAGTCCCCGAATTAGCCTTGTTCCCATGCTTTTTAGTGCATATTTGTGTCATTTATTGTCTTTAGTTCTTTGTTTTGCATATTCTTTGAGGTTTTGTGTCCTTGGTAGGAAAGGAGTGCAAACCTTGCATTTTCATGGCAAAATAGAGCTAAATTGATTGAATTCAATGACGAAGCATCAAGGAGAGACAAGACTAGAAGGCCTTTGTACATACTATAGTAGATGGGCAATGATGAGAAAAGATCCTTGCATCCCCAAGGAAATCCTCAAGGATTTTATGAAGAAAAAGGAAGAAAAGAAGAAGAAAAGAAGCTGTAAGACAATCCGAGCGGATTGTCTACCAGACGCCCGTCCAGCAACCACAATCCGAGCGTCTTCCCCCTGTGGACGCCCGTACAAAACACCCAGAATCCGCCCGTCATCCCCATCTGGACGCCCGTCCAGAATCACCACAATCCGCCCGTCCCGTGCCTAAGACGCCCGAATTCTCTAACAGCCATTTCGTCTTCTACAAGCTTCAAGGAAGGATGCGCATATTTTTCTAAGACCGGCGAAAAGGAGACCGGTGTCTCCCTAGAGACCGGCGATTCCTCAAGGACTTAATCGTCATTTAAGCCCTTAGTAAACCCTAATCTATGTAACTAATCCCCACTATAAATACCCCATTAGTCTAATTAGAAGAGCATGTTCTTCTTAGCAATCTTTAGTGTAGTTAATATCAATCAAATCTCTCTTTAATCTTGTAATCAACATTTAATCAAGTTTTAATACAAGTTTCATTTCCTTAATCTCTCTTTTGTTCATCCTTTATTTTGGGTAATTGAAGATTATTTGGGTTATTATTGGGAGATTGACAACCTTCCAATCAATCATCAAGTACTTCTATTATTCTTTGCTTTATTATTGGAATCATTAGTAGGTATAATTCTCTTAATCCCTTTTTAATTATTGTTAATCATTTTCATTTATTCATCATGTTTCACTTTGTTGGTATGATTGACAACCTTGCTAGCATGTTCAACATGATAATGAGTGAGTAGTTCCCTTAGCTAGGGTTAATGGGTAATTAGGGGAAACCAACATGGGGGATGATTCATGCTTAAATTAATATGTTTTCATAGTTTATTTGCTTGCTTGTTGTGATCTCAACTCATGCACATGTTATGTTTGATGAAATGCGAGCCTATGAATCCTTGCATTTTTTACCCATCACCTATCTTTTCAATGAGACTTGTAAGACATAAACCAACTCGAGTCTCATTAGACCATGCATGTAGTTGAGTAGGGAAGATTAAGTCGACTTGTAGGTGTTGTACAATCTAATCGATTCGGCTCCGGGACCCAAACTTTCCTAGGATTGTAAGATATAAACCAACTCGATCCATCACAACAATAATTGCTTGCTTATAATTTGAGAATATGTTTGTATGATCAATTCCCATGAATCCCCTATGACCCCATGACACCCTAGTGCCTTTTATCAATTGTTTACATCCCTTTCAATTCATCTTGCTTGTTTACTTTTATTGCTATTTAGTTTAGTGATCTTCTACTTCAAACCCCAATTTGTGACACCCTTAGACACCACTAGTTGCAATAGAAAATCTCATCTCAATTCCCGTCCCTTGGGATCCGACCTTTACATGCCTCTTTACTAATTGTAGAGTTGTGTGTGAAGATATAAATAGTGTTTTGGTCTAGGTGCTCCTCACGACAAGTACCGAAAACTAAACCTCCTCGAGAGTCCGACCAAAAATGGCGCCGTTGCCGGGGACGGTGTTAACTTGATTTAGATTTTCTTATACTGTTATTAGTTGTGTCTTTCTTTGCCTTGGGGAAGTAAAACTCCTCAAGGTTTGTTCTAATTATTTTTGAGTTGTTTAATATTTTGCATGTCTAGAAGATCATAAGGTAACTTGTTACCCTTTGATCACGAAATTGAAAGGACTTTGACAACCAATAGAAGACTTGCTAGGAGAACTTTGAGAGGTATTGGTGAGGTTATTCAACCAAACACTATTGAGTTCATCAACCCTTTTGCAAGAGAAGGTGAGGAGAACCCAACACAAAATCCAACACAAAATCAACCGACAATTCCTAAATTTTCATCACATTCCGTACCAACCGAGGAGAACCTACCCAATGGTACTCCCACACCACAACACTTAACCGGAAACTTTATTGCCAAATCCGCATTTATCCAATTAGTCGAAAGAAGCCAATTTGGGGGGATGCCTAGTGAAGACCCTCATTCTCATATGGAGACTTTTTGCGACTATTGTGATGCAATTTCTCAAACCGGTGTAACTCAAGACCAAATTCGATGGGTCTTATTTCCTTTTTCTCTAATTGGCACCGCGAAACAATGGTTGAAAGGCCTTGATAAGGCTACTCTCGGAATTGATTCTTGGAAGAAGTTGGCTCTAGCTTTCTACAAAAAGTTCTATCCACCGGAAAAGACTAACATGCTAAAAGCTCAAATTACGGGCTTTAAGCAAAGAAATGAAGAATCCTTGTATGAAGCTTGGGAGCGATTCAAGGGAATTTGTCGCTCATGTCCTCACCATGGGCTTAGCGAGTGGTTCTTGGTACAACAATTTTGGAACGGTCTTTATGAAGATTCAAGAAACATTCTCAACATGGGATCAAATGGAATGTTCACCGAAGTTGACGACAATCAAACTTGGAACAAGATTGAGGAAATGGCAGTTCATAATTCACAATATAGTAGACCTCGCAAGGCTACTAGAGAAGGAAAGCATGAAGTGGACTCTATTACTCAAATGGGTGCTCAAATTAGTTCTCATATTGATAGCATAATCTTGAAATTTGAGAAAGCAATGGCTAAACTTGAAGAAGCCTCAAAATCACCAAAGCATCATGTTAATGCCATGACGGCATCTTCATCAATCCCAAGTGGGATATGTGAGAATTGTGGAACTTTGGAACATGATCAAAGTGACTGTAGGGGAACAAATGAACAAGTGAATGCTTTTCAAGCATACAAGAGTGGTACCCCTTATTCCAATTATTACAATGAAAACACCAAATTCCACCCAAATCTCTCATACAAAAGCCAAAATGTTCAAAACCCTCAACCAACATACATCCCACCTCCCATGAGAAACCAAAATCAAAGACCCTTTTACAACCAAAACCAAGGTTACCAAAATCAAACTCCATACAATCAACAAAATGACCAAGGTTTTGATGTTCAAAAAGCGGTCCTGCAAATGCAAAAGAATCAACAAGAGTTTTTCACTCAAATGCAAAAGGATAGTCAAGCAAAGAAAATTACCATCAACAACATCCTCGCTCACACCAAAATGTTGGAAACCCAATTGACTCAACTAGCATCTTCAAGCTCACAAAGACAAAAGGGGCAATTACCACCTCAAAGTAATCCCCCAAGACATGAAACGGTTAGTGACATTCACTTGAGGAGTGGTACAAGGTATGAAGCACCGAAGAAGCAAGTTGAGGATGAAGTTGTGGAAGCTAGTGACAAAGTAGAAATTGTGCAAAACTCCAAGGATAGAGAACCATCAAAAGAAGAAGTTTCAAAGAAAAATGAAGACAAGGTCAAGGAGAAGGAGCCCATTGTGATTAGACTTCCTTTTCCAAGTCGTCAAGCCAAGCCCAAATTTGATGACCAACTTGGAAAATTTATGGAGATTGTGAAGAATTTAGAAGTCTCGATTCCTTTTACGGAATTAATCAATCACGTGCCGGCCTATGCAAAGTACATGAAAGACATTCTTACGAAGAAGAAGTCGATCCGGAAGCTTGAGACTATCGCCTTCACTAAGGTGAGTAGTGCGATACTTCAAGGGAGTTCACCTCCAAAACTTAAAGATCTGGGAAGGTTCTCAATACCGTGTACCATTGGCGACACCAAGATCAACAAAGCCTTGTGTGATCTAGGGGCTATTGTGAGTGTTATGCCGTACTTGGTGAGTAAAAGGTTAGGGATGGGAGAGCTTAAATGCACCAATATCACACTCCAAATGGCCGATAGATCGACGAAGACACCATTGGGAATAGGGGAAGATGTTCCCGTAAGAGTTGGGAAATTTTTCATCCCGGTGGACTTTGTCATTGTTGACATAGAAGAACACTCAAACATTCCAATCATTCTAGGAAGACCTTTCTTGCACACCGCGGGTGCGGTGATTGATGTGAAGCATGTAGAGCTCACTCTAGAAGTGGGAGATGAGAGCATAACTTTCAATCTTGACTAGGCCATGAGAGCTCCCCGTTTGCATGAACCATATTTTATGGTTGATCATTATAGCCGGAAGGATGATAGGAAGAAGTCGGAATTCCAATGGAAGAAGAAAATTGATGATGCTCCATTCAAAGAGCAAGTGAATTGTAACAAAGAGAGCTTGAAAATCTCACCAAAGTCAAATAATGAAGAGGATGGCCTCATTAGCCAAGACAAGGAAGTGGGAGAGTTGTCTCTATCAACTCAAGAGATCTTTAGTGATCAAGTAGATGAAGTTTGCGGTCTTTGCGACGATGAGTTTGAAGGGATTTTCAATCCCTACATTAGTAATGCTATCGATCAAGACCAATATGAAGGACAACAAGTGCAAAGATCTATCGAGGATCTTTATCATAATAATGAACAAGCTTTTGACTACTTTTTCAAGGTGTTGAGCAACATCAACAACACCTTGGACATGCCCCCATGACATCTCACTAAGGATGAGAGTTTGATGGAGTCCTCTCCAAACCACCATTTGTAAATATTTCTAACTCCCTAACTTGCATTTTAATTCTTACATTGCATTTTTGTCATTTTTGTATTTTTATGCTTTGATCAAGATATTTAACATTTTTGAGAGAAGTGAGGGAGGGACTAATGATTTTATTAATGTGTAGTGCTTTAGCTTAGTGTGGGGGATAGCAATTTCCTAGGCTATTCATGCCTTTGTAGTACCTCTACAATGAAGAACACAGGATTTGAAGAATGAAAATGACACGGGATATGCAACTGCACGGATGGAACTGAATCCGGGTAGACTAGAAGGAATTCGAGCGTCTTTAATGGGAATCCACTCGTCTTTTGGGAATCCGAGCGTCTTTGGCTGAATCCGTCCGTCCAATTGAACTACAAAATTGAAAATTTGGGACCGTTGAAGAATCCGAGCGTCCCTGCAGAGAAGACGCTCGTCTCAAAGAATCCGCTCGTCTTTGCAGAAAGACGCCCGTCTTTTTGCCAGTGCAAAATAAGAAAACTCGCTGTAACAGAATCCGCCAGTCTTTATTGGAATCCGCTCATCCTGCAACTGAAGAATCCGAGTGTCCCAGCTGAAAGACGCTCGTCTTTAGGCGACAATTCCTGAACCCAGATTAGGCAGAATCCGAGCGTCCCGAAGGAAAAACGCTCGTCTTCCCCCTACAGTTCGAAAATTTCGGGTGTTTTTAAATACCCCTCCCACATTCATTCATTCATTCATTCATTCATACATTCAAAACACTACCATAAACCCCAAAACCCTCATCCTCTCCATCACCAAAACAAGATTTCCTCAACCAAATTCAACAAAATCAAATCCAAACTTCCTTACAACAACAATTAATCACTCCTTTTCCAACAATAATCAATCCAAGCACCAAAATCTTCAACCTTTGAGTCGATTTTTGAAATACAAAGGCAAAGCCTTTCATCTTAAAATCGATTTGGGTATAATTGAAAATTGAAGATTTTCACTCTTTTCTTGGTATAATCATCAATGGCAAGAACAAAAGGATCAACAAAGGCACTTAAGGCAAAGGCACTCTAAAAAAGGCAACAATGCCTTCAAGCAAAGAAAGCTTCAATGGCTATGGTGGTTGCTAGTACAAACTTGGAAGTTCAACAACAACAAGATACTCCCTTGGAAGCAACAACAACAACAACTCCGGAAATTGCTCAATTATCAAACTATCCGGAGGTAATTTTCATTTCTAACTCCCATAGGGATACATTTGCCAAGTATGTTATGAAATCCATTCTACCCACCAAATTCATATGTGAAGATGCCTTGAACAAATTTGGTGTCCTTGAGCAAACAAAAGCCTTCTTTGAAGCCATGGGGTTGGGAAAATTGTTCACTACAAGAGAATTGACATACCCCTCCCTTACCTTGGAATTCTTGAGTTCATTGAAAATGACTAAGGTAGAGACTAGAGAATACATCGAGTTCCGCCTTGCCAATGTGAATAGGCGCATCACCTTTGATGTTTTGAGTAAAGCATTAGGTCTTAGTGATACACCTCGTTATTATAAGAAGCCTGAAAAGTATGACCCCGCTCCTCTTTGGGAGGCGATTTCCGGGAAGAAATTTGAGAACTTTCATGCTTGTCGCGCTCTATTAGTCCACCATCCGGGCATTAGAGTGTGGCATAAGGTCATCGGGAATACTAGCATTGCAAGAAAAGACACTAACCACTTTACCAAGCTCGATTGTGTTCTACTTGAGTCGGCCTTAAATGTCGGAAGGGAATTCACCAAGCCTTACAATGCTCTAAGGCTCTTGGTGGAAAGATGGCTCAATGTTGATTGTGGTAAGGAAGGCACTGCTTTTATCGTAAATAGAGGTCTAGTTACTCTCTTGGCCAAGTACTTTGATCCGAATTTCAACAAGGATAGCAAGTATGTGGCGAAAAAAGGGGGTCATCTCATTGACATGGATGCCATGATTAACAAGTACAAGTGGGTCAAGCATAATCCTCTTGACACCAAATATGGGTGGCTCACCAATAATGCTAGATCTTTTACTTTGCCTTCCAAGATATGCCGTTTGAGTGCTCATCAAACAAACTACCTTGTTCCCCTCTCAAAGGAAGCCGAGTACATCATCCGTCAACAAAGGGGCGAAATTGAAATTCCCTCCTTTTCCATTGTCACACCACCCTATCCATTCAAATATCAAGAGTTCAAACCCGAAGGTGTTGAAGTGGGCAATGACTACATGACTCTACTTATGCAAGAGATGCATAAACAAGCTTATAAGGATCGCGAAGATGCATACTTGGCCCAATATCCACCCCTCTTTCATTTAGCTAGGCAAGGACTACTTGATCCTTCATGTCCTTTGCCTTGTTGGGCGGATAGGGAAGTCTTCTTTCCAAGTGCATCTAGGGATGAAAGACCGGGTGACGATGAGGTTGTCGGTGATGAGGTTGTTGATGATGAGGGCATTGTTGAAGAGGTAAATGAAGAAGAAGAGGCTAATGAAGAAAGTGAGCAAGGAAGTGAACAAGTAAGTGAGCAAGGAAGTGAAGAGGGAAGTGGAGATGAGTCCACTTCTATTGAGGAAGATGATGACAATGATGATATGGAGGAAGACTAGCAAGCTTTGGAGGCTCCTACCCTCTTGAGGTTTGTCTACTTCTTTCTTTGTTTTATTTATTTTTATCTTGATCTTGGTTGGAGAGTCCTAGCAACATAGAGGACTAACACCTCGGCCCCATTGAGGTGTTCTTATTTTATCGTTCCCACTTTTGAAAATCCAAAATGACAATTTAGTTTCATGCATTGCATCTTGTGTGCATGAACTACCCCCAACTTTAGGACATTAGAAATAATTTCTATCTCGGTTTGGGGAAGTACTTGCATACGCAACGGGAGGTAATCTAAATTACGCTCTCCGTCATAAACAAAAACCATGCATCATGTAGTGTAGATTAATATATCTTGCATTTAGCATAGAATTCATGCATCATACTTGCATAATTTCCCATCATTTTGGCCATTGAGGACATTGCCCATATTAGTGTGGGGATGGGGAATTCTAACTTAACTTTTATTCAAAAACCCAAAAAAATAAAAAAGTTTCGAAAAATCAAAAAAATTAAAAAATTTGAAAATCCAAAAACATGTTCATTTCCTTTGTAGTGTAGTCATGTATATATTGTGTTTGTTCTATCCTTGTTCACATTGATCGACTACGCCACATCCGAGACATGAGGATATTGAAGGCCGCATGGTATGATCTTTCCAATCTCCTTTTTCCTCTTTATGTTAATGACTATGTGGCTTTATTTTGATTGATGCGGTATGAAACAATGTGAATTTAGGATTGCATTTAGTTTATATGTCATACTAGTTGGTAGAATCATATGCATTAGGTTGTATAAATGTTAGTTGCATCATGGCATGTAGTTTGCATGTTAGAAAAATTTTGTGAAACCGTCTACTTGGGAAACTTGACAAGTGTATATAGACCCTAGTAGATGCTTTTTGTTCTTAAGACTTTGCTTGTTAGAATACTTATAAAACACCCTAGGATGTATGATGCTAGTATCCTTTGACCCATGGATTAAGGCCTAGTCAAGAGTACCTTGTGGTGTGATAACTCCTTGGCTACCGTTTATTCCAAGGTGACCCTTGAAACCATGCAACCATCATTCATCCATGTTCTACCACATTTTTGTCATCAAAGGGAATGGGCACAAAAAGAAATTGATTTGAGTTCAAGAAATGAAATGAAAAGTGAAAAGAAAGTTTGCAAAATGCATGAAATGAAAAGAGGAGCAAAAATAGAACTCCTATGCTTCAAATATAAGGCACCCTCACTACATATGGGGTGACTTTAAAAATGTTCAAAAGAAAATGCAAAAAGTTGAAAGTTGTCAAGTATTGTGATCGGGTCCATTTCGTGTTCACAATTAAGTATATGTGGTCGTTGGTCAATGGTCGATACAAAACACAATTTATACTCCACAAACAACTCTACAATTAGTAAAGAGCCAAGTAAAGGTCGGATCCCAAGGGACGGGTATTGAAATGAGAATTCTATTGTAACTAGTAGTGTCTAGGGGGTGTCACAATTTGGGTTGATGTAGAAGGTTACTAAACTAAAATAGCAATAAAAATAACTAGCAAGATGAATAAAATAAGGGGTGTAAACAATTGATTAAAGGCACTAGGGTGTCATGGGATCATAGGGGAATCATGGGATATGATCATACAAACATGTTCTCAAATTATAAGCAAGCAATTATTGTTGTGATGGATTGAGTTGGGTTATATCTTACAATCCTAGGAAAGTTTGGGTCCCGGAGCCGAATCGATTAGATTGTACAACACCTACAAGTCGACTTAATCTTTCCTACTCAACACATGCATGGTCTAACAAGACTCGAGTTGGGTTATGTCTTACAAGTCAAGTTGAAAGGATAGAAGATGATAGTAAATGCAAGGATTCATAGGCTTAACATTTCATCAAATATAACATGTGCATGAGTTGAGATCGAAACAAGCAAGCAAATAAAACATGAAAGCATATTAATTTAAGCATGAATCATTCCCCATGTTGGTTTCCCCTAATCACCCATTAAACCCTAGCTAAGAGACTACTCACTCATTATCATATTGATCATGCTAGAAAGGTTGTCAATCATACTAACATAATGAAACATGATGAATAAATGAAAGTAATTAACAATAATTAAAAAGGGATTAAGAGATTATACCTACTAATGATTCCAATAATAAAGCAAGAATAATAGAAGTACTTGAATCCTAGATTGAGAGGTTGTCAATCTCCCAATAATAACCCAAATAATCTTCAATTACCCAAAATAAAGGAAGAACAAGAGAGAGATTAAAGAACTAAAACTTGGATTAAAACTTGATTAATACTTGATTACAATATTAAAGAGAGATTTGATTGATATTAACTACACTAATTATTGATAAGAAGAACATGCTCCTCTAATTAGCCTAATGGGGTATTTATAGTGAAAATTAGGGAGGATGCATTAGGGTTAACTAAGGGCTAAACTAGTAATTACACTTTTTAAGTTGAGCAAGGAGAATCCGGTATTTTCTGAGAGAAGGGCTTCTCTTTTCGTAGCTTGAAGAATGAAAATCGTGCTGTACTGAAATCCGTGCGGATTGGGGTCGGGACGGCCGGATCTGGGCTGAGGAATCCGAGCGGATTCTTGGGCAAGACGCTCGGATTTGTGAGGGGGAATCCGAGCGGATTCCAATGTGGGACGCTCGGATTGGGCTGGACGGACGGGCGGATTTGGTACAATCCGTTCGGATTGTTGGTCAGCTTCAATTCTTCTTCTTTTCTTCCCTTTTCTTCATAAATTCCTTGGGGATTTCCTTGGGGACGCAAGGATCCTTTCTCAACATTGCTCTTCTACTATGATATGTACAAAGGCCTTCTAGTCTTGTCTCTCCTTGATGCTTGGTCATTGAATACAATCAATTTAGCCTCGTTTTGCCATGAAAATGCAAGATTCTTACTCCTTTCCTACCAAGGGATCAAAATCTCAAAGAATATGCAAAACAAAGAACTAAAGATAAGAAATGACCCAAATAGGCACTAAAAAGCATGGAAACAATGGTAATTCGGGGGCTAAATATGCGCCAATTATGGTCACATCAAATATCCCCAAACCGAACCTTTGCTCGTCCCGAGTAAAGAGGTGACAAAGACTAGGACCAAAACTAACCTATCCTAATAATAATAGCCGATATGAGACAATTAGCGGGTCTCACTCCGCCCCTTCAACTCACAACAAGACAACCATGAGGTAGGATGCCTTCTTGCAAGGCAAGGTGGGTCTTGCCAAAATGGCGACACATCCAAACATTAAAGCACATAAAATCACATAATGGATGCATCTACAAAAAGAATAGCCACTTTCCTCATCTAAGTGGCGGAAATTATCTACAAGGGAAGCAATTCAAGGGTACACAATCCTTCATAGATGCAATTTGTTCAAACTACTAGGCCTAGAAGGATACCAATAAATCACCTCCAAGTTGTGTCAAGCTAGGGTACCTTTGTCCTCAATCGTTAAATGCTTTTGTCAAGAGTAGACTCCCTATGGTGTTAGAAACACTGGAGGATCGCGGAATTCCCCCTCTTGCCTAGACAAGAAGAAGGGTCGTCCCCTCTCTACCATGCACAAAAATGGATACGATGGATAAAGGGATTGATAGTAATTGAGTTTCATTTTGGGAGTTTGCTTTCATTTTTGTTTTTCCCCCCAATTTCATTTGGCATTTGACATTTGAGAACACTTTCTTGCCATTTCTTTTTGATTTTTGGCTTTTCAATACTTGACAACTTTTTTTTGCATTTCTTTTTGAACATTTTCAAAGTCACCCCAATTAGTAACGAGGGTGCCTTGTATTTGAAGCTTAGGAGTTCTATTTTTTTGCTCCTCTTTTCATTTGATGCATTTTTGCAAACTTTCTTTCACTTTTCATTTCTTTGAACTCAAATTGATTTCTTTTTGTGCCCATTCCCCTTGATGACAAAAATGTGGTAGAACATGGATGAATGATAGAAGCATGCATGGTTTCAAGGGTCACCTTGGAATAAACGGTAGCCAAGGAGTTATCACACCACAAGGTACTCTTGACTAGGCCTTAAACCATGGGTCAAAGGATACTAGCATGACACATCCTAGGGTGTTTTACAAGTATTCTAACAAGCAAAGTCTTAAGAATAAAAAGCATCTACTAGGGCCTATATACACTTGTCAAGCTTCCCAAATAGACGGTTTCGCAAAATTTTTCTAACATGCAACTACATGCCATGATGCAACTAGCATATATACATCCTAATGTATATGCTTCTACCAACTAATATGTCATATAAACTAAATGCAATCCTAAGTTCACATTGTTTTACCGCATCAATCAAAATAAAGCCACATAGTCATTAACATAAAGAGGAAAAAGGGGATTGGAAAGATCATACCATGCGGTCTTCAATATCCTCATGTCTCGGATGTGGCGTAGTCAATCAAAGTGAACAAGGATAAAACAAACACAATATATACAAGACAATATATACAAAGGAAATGAACTTGTTTTTGGTTTTTCAATTTTCAAATTTTTATGATTTTTGAAATTTTTCAATTTTTATGGGTTTTTGAATAAAAGTTAAGTGTTAGAATTCCCATCCCCACACTAATATGGGCATTGTCCTCAATGGCCAAAATGATGGAAATTATGCAAAGATGATGCATGATTTCTATACTAAATGCAATTCTACACTAAGCTATACTACATGATGCATGGTTTTTGTTATGACGGAGAGGATAATTTAGATTACCTCCCGTTGTGTATGCATTAACTTCCCCAAACCAAATAAGACACTATTGCTAATGTCAAGGATGGGTATAGTTCATGCACACACTATGCTATGCATGAAACTAGATTTGTCATTTTGGATTTTACAAATGGGAACAATAAAGAACACCTCAATGGTACCGAGGTGTGAGTCCTTTGATGTTGCTAGGACTAAACCATCAATGATCAAAATGAAATAAAATACAAAGAGATATAGACAAACCGTGGGAGAGTAGGAATCTCCAAGGCTTGCTAGTCCTCCATCATGCTATCGTCATCACCACTTCCCTCATGAGAAGTGGTCACATTGCCACTTTCCTTGGCACTTTCTTCTTCCTCATCATCATCTTCACCATCTCTTTCTTCATCTCCACTTGCTTCTTCCTCAATATTATCATCAATTTCTTCACCATTTCCAACAACCTCATTGTCTTCCACCACGTCCCTTGATGCACCCGGAAACAAGGCTTCTTTATCCGCCCAACTAGGCAAAGGATAAGATGGATCAAGGAGTCCTTGCCTAGCTAGATGTAAGAGGGGAGGATATTGAGCCAAAAATGCATTCTTCCGATCTTCATAAGCTTACTTGTGCATGGCTTGCATAAGAAGAGTGACATAGTCTTTCCCAATTTCAACTCCTTGCGGTTTGAACTCTTCATACACAAAGGGGTAAGGCGGTATAACAATGGAAGAGGAGGGGGTTTCATGATCACCCTTTTGTTGTTGAATGATGTACTCGGCTTCTTCGGATAGGGGAAGTAGATAGTTGGTCTGGTGGACACTTAGACGACAAATCTTCGCTGGTAAAGTGAATGATCGAGCCTCACTAGTAAGCCACCCATACTTGGTGTCAAGGGGATTGTGAGCAACCCACTTGAACTTGTTAATCATGATAGACATATCAATAAGATGGCCACCTTCCTTAGCCTTGTACTTGCTATCCTTATTGAAATTAGGATCAAAGTGCTTGTCTAGGACCGTGACTAGGCCGCCATTAACAATAACGGTTGTACCCTTCTTCCCACTATCAACATGGAGCCATCTATCAACCAATAGCCTCAAAGAATTGTAAGGCTTGGTATGAATTCTTCCAATATTCAAAGCCGATTCAAGGAGAATAAAATCAAGTCTTGTGAAATGATTGGTGTCTTTCCTAGCAATTATGGTATTTCCCACAACTTTGTGCCATACTCTTATGCCCGGATGATGAACCAAAAGAGCACGACAAGCATGAAAATCATCAAATTTCTTCCCGGAGATTGCCTCCCAAAGAGGCTCGGGGTCATACTTCCCATATTGCTTATGATATTTCTCTTCATCGCTAAGACCCAAAATTTCACCCAATTCCGAAAAGGTAATGCGTCTACTAATGTTAGCTAGACGAAACTCAAGATTTTCCCTATTCTCAACTTTGGTGACTTTTAAAGAACTTAAGAATTCTAAGACAAGGGAGGGATATGTTACTTCCTTTGTTTCAAACAATTTCTTCAAACCCATGGCATTGAAAAAGGCTTTTGTTTGTTCAAGAACACCCAATTTCTCCAAAGCATCTTTACATATGAATTTGGTGGATTGAATTGATTTCATAGCAAACTTGGCAAATGTCTTTCTATGGGTATCGGAAATAAAAGTTACCTCCGGATAATGCAAGAGTTGATCGATTACCGGAGTAGAAGGTGATGCTCCCATAGAAGTTTGTTGTTGTTGTTGTTGCACTTCCAAATTTGGTGTTGCTACCACCATTGCCAAAGCTTTCTTTGTTTGGAGAGCTTTTTGCCTTTGAGAGAGAGCCTTTGCCTTTGGTGCCTTTGTTGCCTTTGTTGCACCCTTTGTCCTTGCCATTTGATGAACTAACCAAGAAAATAATCAAAAATCTTCAATTTGTAGAATGCCCAAATCGATTTGAAGGTGAAAGGCTTTGCCTTTATGAAATCAAAAATCGACTCAAAGGTTGAAGATTTTGTTCTTGGTTTTGATTGTTATTGAAGATGGAGTTATTGATTTGTTGTTTGAAGGATGGTTTGATTTGATTTTGGTGGATTTTGTTGAGGGTTTTTGTTTTTGTGATGGAGAGGATGAGGGTTTTGATGTTTAGGGTAGTGTTTGTGAATGAATGAATGAATGAATGAAGGTGGGGTGGGTTATAAAGAAGTCGACAATTTCAGAACGCAGGGACAATCCGTGCGGATTGGGCGCAATCTGTGCGGATTCGGCAGCTTCAAAATTTTCAAAATCCCGCCTAGAGACGGGCGGATTCTGGGGAATCCACTCGGATTCTTCTGTTGAGGGACGGGGGGATTTGGTGCAGGACGGACGGATTTCAGTCCAGAGATTTTTCTTTGTTTTCTTCAGCTTCAAGACGGGCGTCTTGTATAAAAGACGGACGGATTCTGTGAGACGGGCGTCTTTCCGAAAATCCGCTCGGATTCTTCAACGATCAAGAAATTTGCAATTTCAGCTCGGCTCAGACAGGCGTCTTCTCGGCGGGGACGCTCGGATTTGCTGCAGACGGGCGGATTCTCAGGAATCCGCTCGGATTCTTCTCTGTTGTACACGTGTTCAGCTCCACCCGTGCACAAACGCAATCCCTTATCATTCTTTCTTTCTTTCTTTCAAATCTTGTGTTCTTCATTGTGGGGGCACTACTAAGGCATGAATAGCCTAGGCAATTGCCATCCCCACACTAAGGCAAAGCACTACACATCAATTGAAATTGTTAGTCCCTCCCTCACTTCTCTCTTACATGACAATTATTTTGATCAAAGTAAATAAAAATCCAAAAATGACAAAAATGCAATACGAGAATTGAAATGTAAGTTAGGGAGTTAGAAATATTTACAAGTGGTGGTTTAGGGAGGACTCCACCAAACTCTCATTCTTGATGAGATGTCAAGGGGGCATGTTCAAGGTGTTGTTGATGTTGCTCAACACCTTGAAGAAATAGTCAAAAGCTTGTTCATTGTTATGGTAGAGGTCCTCAATAGACCGTGCCCCTTGTTGTTGATCATGATCGATGGCATGCCCAATGTAGGGATTAAAGATCCCTTCAAATTCGTCGTCCCAAAGACCACAAACTTCATTGAGTTGATCATTGAAAATCTCTTGCTTAGATGGAGACAACTCTCCCAATTTCTTCTCTTGGCCAATGAGGCCATCCTCTTCTTCCTTGGTTGATTTTGATGAGCTTTGCAAGCTCTCCTTGTCACAATTCACTTGCTCTTTGAATGGAGCATCTTCAACTTTCTTCCTCCATTGGAGTTCCGATTTCTTCCTTTCATCTTTCCGGCTATAATGATCAATCATGAAACATGGCTCATGCAAACGAGGAGCTCTCATGGTCTTGTCAAGATTAAAAGTTATGCTTTCATCTCCCACTTCTAGAGTGAGCTCTCCATGTTTCACATCAATCACCGCACCCGCGGTGTGTAGGAAAGGTTTTCCTAAGATGATTGGAATGTTGGAATCTTCCTCCATATCAACAATGACAAAGTCCACCGCGATGAAAAACTTCCCAATTCGCACGGGGACATCTTCCCATATCCCTAATGGTGTCTTCGTCGATCTATCGGCCATTTGAAGAGTGATATTGGTGCATTTAAGCTCTCCCATTCCCAACCTTTTACTTACCGAGTACGGCATGACACTCACACTAGCCCCTAGATCACATAAGGCTTTGTTGATCGTCGTGTCGCCAATGGTACACGGTATTGAGAAGCTTCCCGGATCCTTTAACTTTGGAGGTGAACTCCCTTGAAGTATTGCACTACTCACCTTAGTGAAGGCGATAGTCTCATGTTTCCGGATCGACTTCTTCTTTGTGAGGATATCTTTCATGTACTTTGCATAGGCCCGAACGTGATTGATTAATTCCGTGAAAGGAATTGAGACTTCTAATTTCTTCACAATTTCCATGAACTTTCCAAGTTGATCATCAAATTTGGGCTTGGCTTGACGACTTGGAAAAGGAAGTCTAATCACAATGGGCTCCTTTTCTTTGGCCTTGTCTTCATTTTTCTTTGAACTTTCTTCTCTTGATGATTCTCCATCTTTGGAGTTTTGCACAATTTCTTCCTTTTCACTAGCTTCCAAAACTTCATCCTCAACTTGCTTCTTCGGTGCCTCATATCTTGTACCACTTCTCAAGTGAATGGCACTAACCGTTTCATGTCTAGGGGGATTACTTTGAGGTGGTAATTGCCCCTTTTGTCTTTGTGAGCTTGAGGATGCTAGTTGAGTCAATTGTGTTTCCAACATCTTGGTGTGAGCTAGAATGTTGTTGATGGTGGTGTCTTTTGCTTGGCTATCTTTTTGCATTTGAGTGAAAAATTCTTGTTGATTCTTTTGCATTTGGAGGACCGCTTTTTGGACATCAAAACCTTGGTCATTTTGGTGATTGTATGGATTTTGATTTTGGTAACCTTTGTTTTGATTGTAAAAGGGTCTTTGATTTTGATTTCTCATGGGTGGTGGAGTGTATGTTGTTTGAGGGTTTTGAACATTTTGGCTTTTGTATGAGAGATTTGGATGGAACTTGGTGTTTTCATTGTAAAAATTTGAATAAGGGGTACCACTTTTGTAAGCTTGGAAAGCATTAACTTGTTCGGTTGTTCCCCTACACTCACTTGGGTCATGACCCAAAGTTCCACAATTCTCACATATCCCACTTGGGATTGATGAGGATGCCGTCATGGCATTGACATGATGCTTTGATGTTTTTGAGTTTTCCTCAAGTCTAGCCATAGCTTGTTCAAACTTCAAGTTGATTGTGTCAATGTGAACACTAAGTTGAGCACCCAATTGAGTAACGGAGTCCACTTCATGCTTTCCTCCTCTAGTAGCCTTGCGAGGTCTACTATATTGTGAATTATGGACCGCCATTTCCTCAATCTTGTTCCATGTTTGATTGTCATCAACTTCGGTGAACATTCCATTTGATCCCATATTGAGAATGTTCCTTGAATCTTCATATAAACCATTCCAAAATTGTTGCACTAAAAACCATTCGCTAAGTCCATGGTGAGGACATGAGCGACAAATACCTTTGAACCGCTCCCAAGCTTCATACAAAGATTCTTCATCCCTTTGCTTAAAACCCGTAATTTGAGCTCTTAGCATGTTGGTCTTTTCCGGTGGGTAGAATATTTTGTAGAAAGCTAGAGCTAACTTCTTCCAAGAATCTATTCCAAGGGTGGCCTTATCAAGGCCCTTCAACCATTGATTTGCGGTGCCGATTAACGAAAAAGGAAATAAGACCCATCTTATTTGGTCTTGAGTCACGCCCGTTTGAGAGATAGCTTCACAATAATCGCAAAAGGTTTCCATATGAGAATGAGGGTCCTCACTAGGCATTCCCCCGAATTGGCTCCTCTCAACTAGTTGGATGAAGACGGATTTGGCAATAAAGTTTCCGGTGAGATGTTGCGGTGTAGGAGTACCATTTGGTAGATCCTCCTCGGTGGGTATAGAGTGTGACGAGAATTTAGGCATTGTAGGTGGATTTTGTGTGGTATTGTTTAATGGGTTCTCTTCTCCTTCTATTGCGAAAGGATTGACAAACTCACTAGTGGGTTGAACAACTTCACCAACACCTCCCAAATTCCTCCTAACGAGTCTCCTATTATTCGTCAAGGTTCTTTCGATTTCACGGTCAAAAGGTAACAAATCTCTTTGTAACCTTCTAGACATGCAAAATATCAAACAACTCGAAAACAATTAGAACAAACCTTGAGGAGTTTTACTTCCCCAAGGTGAAAAAGGCACAACTAATAACAATAAAAGAAATCTTAAATCAATTAAACACCGTCCCCGGCAACGGCGCCATTTTTGATCGGGTCCATTTCGTGTTCACAATTAAGTATATGTGGTCGTTGGTCAATGGTCGATACAAAACACAATTTATACTCCACAAACAACTCTACAATTAGTAAAGAGGCAAGTAAAGGTCGGATCCCAAGGGACGGGTATTGAAATGAGAATTCTATTGTAACTAGTAGTGTCTAGGGGGTGTCACAATTTGGGTTGATGTAGAAGGTTACTAAACTAAAATAGAAATAAAAATAAACTAGCAAGATGAATAAAATAAGGGGTGTAAACAATTGATTAAAGGCACTAGGGTGTCATGGGATCATAGGGGAATAAGATCATACAAACATGTTCTCAAATTATAAGCAAGCAATTATTGTTGTGATGGATTGAGTTGGGTTATATCTTACAATCCTAGGAAAGTTTGGGTCCCGGAGCCGAATCGATTAGATTGTACAACACCTACAAGTCGACTTAATCTTTCCTACTCAACACATGCATGGTCTAACAAGACTCGAGTTGGGTTATGTCTTACAAGTCAAGTTGAAAGGATAGAAGATGATAGTAAATGCAAGGATTCATAGGCTTAGCATTTCATCAAATATAACATGTGCATGAGTTGAGATCGAAACAAGCAAGCAAATAAAACATGAAAGCATATTAATTTAAGCATGAATCATTCCCCATGTTGGTTTCCCCTAATCACCCATTAAACCCTAGCTAAGAGACTACTCACTCATTATCATATTGATCATGCTAGAAAGGTTGTCAATCATACTAACATAATGAAACATGATGAATAAATGAAAGTAATTAACAATAATTAAAAAGGTATTAAGAGATTATACCTACTAATGATTCCAATAATAAAGCAAGAAAAATAGAAGTACTTGAATCCTAGATTGAGAGGTTGTCAATCTCCCAATAATAACCCAAATAATCTTCAATTACCCAAAATAAAGGAAGAACAAGAGAGAGATTAAAGAACTAAAACTTGGATTAAAACTTGATTAATACTTGATTACAATATTAAAGAGAGATTTGATTGATATTAACTACACTAATTATTGATAAGAAGAACATGCTCCTCTAATTAGCCTAATGGGGTATTTATAGTGAAAATTAGGGAGGATGCATTAGGGTTAACTAAGGGCTAAACTAGTAATTACACTTTTAAGTTGAGCAAGGAGAATCCGGTATTTTTACGAGAGAAGGGCTTCTCTTTTCGTAGCTTGAAGAATGAAAATCGTTCTTGAAATCCGTGCGGATTGGGGTCGGGACGGCCGGATCTGGGCTGAGGAATCCGAGCGGATTCTTGGGCAAGACGCTCGGATTTGTGAGGGGGAATCCGAGCGGATTCCAATGTGGGACGCTCGGATTGGGCTGGACGGACGGGCGGATTTGGTACAATCCGTTCGGATTGTTGGTCAGCTTCAATTCTTCTTCTTTTCTTCCCTTTTCTTCATAAATTCCTTGGGGATTTCCTTGGGGACGCAAGGATCCTTTCTCAACATTGCTCTTCTACTATGATATGTACAAATGCCTTCTAGTCTTGTCTCTCCTTGATGCTTGGTCATTGAATACAATCAATTTAGCCTCGTTTTGCCATGAAAATGCAAGATTCTTACTCCTTTCCTACCAAGGGATCAAAATCTCAAAGAATATGCAAAACAAAGAACTAGAGATAAGAAATGACCCAAATAGGCACTAAAAAGCATGGAAACAATGGTAATTCGGGGGCTAAATATGCGCCAATTATGGTCACATCATATTGAAACGCCAAACATCAAAAGAAATGGCAAAGAAAGTGTTCTCAAATGTTATATGCCACAAGAAATTGGGGGGAAAAACAACAACAAAGCAAACTCGCAAAATGAAACTCAAATATCTATTGATCCCTTTATCCATCATATCCATTTTTGTGCATGGTAGAGAGGGGACGACCCTTCTTCTTGCCTAGGCAAGAGGGGGAATTCCGCAATCCTCCAGTGTTTCTAACACCATGGGGAGTCTATTCTTGACAAAAGCATTAAACGATTGAGGACAAAGGTACCCTAGCTTAACACAATTTGGAGGTGATTTATTGGTATCTTTCTAGGCATAGTAGTTTGAAGAAATTGCATCTATAAAGGAGTGTGTACCCTTGAATTGCTTCCCTTGTAGATAATTTCCGCCACTTAGATGAGGAAAGTGGCTATTCTTTTGTAGATGCATCCATTACTTGATTTTGTGTGCTTTAATGTTTGGATGTGTCACCATTTTGGCAAGACCCACCTTGCCTTGCAAGAAGGCATCCTAGCTCATGGTTGTCTTGTTGAGAGTTGAAGGGGCGGAGTGAGACCCCCTAATTGTCTCATATCGGCTATGCTATTAGGTTAGTTTAAATAACGGTCCTAGTCTTTGTCACCTCTTTACTCGGGACGAGCAAAGGTTCGGTTTGGGGATATTTGATGTGACCATAATTTAAGCACATTTAGTCCCCGAATTAGCCTTGTTCCCATGCTTTTTAGTGCATATTTGGGTCATTTATTGTCTTTAGTTCTTTGTTTTGCATATTCTTTGAGGTTTTGTGTCCTTGGTAGGAAAGGAGTGCAAACCTTGCATTTTCATGGCAAAATAGAGCTAAATTGATTGAATTCAATGACCAAGCATCAAGGAGAGACAAGACTAGAAGGCCTTTGTACATACTATAGTAGATGAGCAATGATGAGAAAAGATCCATGCATCCCCGAGGAAATCCTCAAGGATTTTATGAAGAAAAAGGAAGAAAAGAAGAAGAAAAGAAGCTGTAAGACAATCTGAGCGGATTGTCTACAAGACGCCCGTCCAGCAACCACAATTCGAGCGTCTTCCCCCTGTGGACGCCCGTAAAAAAAACCCAGAATCCGCCCGTCTTCCCCATCTGGACGCCCGTCCAGAATCACCACAATCCGCCCGTCCCATGCCTAAGACGCCCGGATTCTCTAACAGCCATTTCGTCTTCTACAAGTTCAAGGAAGGATGCGCATATTTTTCTAAGACCGGCGAAAAGGAGACCGGAGTCTCCCTAGAGACCGGCGATTCCTCAAGGACTTAATCGTCATTTAAGCCCTTAGTAAACCCTAATCTTTTTTTTTTTTTTTTTTGCTAAAATGTAAGAATTCTCATTAATGCTCAAATATCCGCATTACAAACTACTCAATGATCACAATTTTTAGTGCTAATATTACATCAAGTGCACTCTAGACAACCAAAGTTTATCCTTAACAGAGATAAACTGAGGACTTAAAACACGAATTCTAGTATGAATAATACGCCAAATATGCTCAGCTATTAATTCAAGCCTTGAGACATTAAAGAACAGCCTAGCTTCATTGCGTTGATTCCAAATAAGGTACCATGCTGCCAAAAGAATAGCAGTGGTCACCTGTTTCCTCAATCTGCTCCATCTCTTCATCATAATACTCTGCAATTGATTAGTAGCATCTAGCTTAGCACCCAACTTCACAGCTAGATAACTATAAAGTTCTTGACTGAATCTGCAATCTTGGAACAAATGGGCATGACTTTCAGTAGCAAGACCACAGATACAACAATTGTCATCAGTAGAAATCTGCAACTTGAATAACTTCTCCTTCAGCATTAAAGCCTGACTTGAAATAAGCCAGGCAATGAAGCAATGCTTAGGAGGGGATACAGCATTCCAAACAGATCTATGCCAGTCAACAACTGGTCTTTTATCTCTTAACCAAGCATAGCACGACTTCACAGAATAGTCACCAACACCTATACTCCAAATTCCATCAGAAAACCCTTCCTTGATAGTATCACGAACATGACAAACTTTCCTCCAATGCCAACTGGTATCAGAGGAGGGATTATAGGATTGCCAGGACTGTCCTTTTAAATAAACATGATGCACCCACTGGACCCATAGCTTATCAGGCTTCACTGAAAGCCACGGACGATTTGCCAATGGTAGCAACATTCCAAATTGAACTGACTCTAAGACCAAGCCCCCCTTCCTTCTGAGGGACACAAACCTTATGCCAGGCAAGTAAAGGAGCTTTATTATGCTCAGTACTCCCTTCCCATAAAAAATTCCTGCAAATGGCATCAACTCTATTCATGACTCCCTTAGGCAACACAAATAAAGAAGCCCAATTGTTATACATGGTAGAGAGCACTGATTTAATAAGGACAAGTCTCCCTGCAAAAGAAAGCTTCTTAGCTCCAAGACACCTGATCCTCTCAACTATTTTATCAATGAGTACCCCACAATCACTCTTTTTTAGTCTACCTGCTGTAATAGGGACACCAAGGTATTTAAAAGGCAAAGAGCCTTCTTTAATACCAGAAACAGATTAGAAGAGCATGTTCTTCTTAGCAATCTTTAGTGTAGTTAATATCAATCAAATCTCTCTTTAATCTTGTAATGAACATTTAATCAAGTTTTAATACAAGTTTCATTTCCTTAATCTCTCTTTTGTTCATCCTTTATTTTGGGTAATTGAAGATTATTTGGGTTATTATTGGGAGATTGACAACCTTCCAATCAATCATTAAGTACTTCTATTATTCTTTGCTTTATTATTGGAATCATTAGTAGGTATAATTCTCTTAATCCCTTTTTAATTATTGTTAATCATTTTTATTTGTTCATCATGTTTCACTTTGTTGGTATGATTGACAACCTTGCTATCATGTTCAACATGATAATGAGTGAGTAGTTTCCTTAGCTAGGGTTAATGGGTAATTAGGGGAAACCAACATGGGGGATGATTCATGCTTAAATTAATATGTTTTCATAGTTTATTTGCTTGCTTGTTGTGATCTTAACTCATGCACATGTTATGTTTGATGAAATGCGAGCCTATGAATCCTTGCATTTTTTACCCATCACCTATCTTTTCAAAGAGACTTGTAAGACATAAACCAACTCGAGTCTCATTAGACCATGCATGTAGTTGAGTAGGGAAGATTAAGTCGACTTGTAGGTGTTGTACAATCTAATCGATTCGGCTCCGGGACCCAAACTTTCCTAGGATTGTAAGATATAAACCAACTCGATCCATCACAACAATAATTGCTTGCTTATAATTTGAGAATATGTTTGTATGATCAATTCCCATGAATCCCCTATGACCCCATGACACCCTAGTGCCTTTTATCAATTGTTTACATCCCTTTCAATTCATCTTGCTTGTTTACTTTTATTGCTATTTAGTTTAGTGATCTTCTACTTCAAACCCAATTTGTGACACCCTTAGACACCACTAGTTGCAATAGAAAATCCCATCTCAATTCCCGTCCCTTGGGATCCGATCTTTATCTGCCTCTTTACTAATTGTAGAGTTGTGTGTGAAGATATAAATAGTGTTTTGGTCTAGGTGCTCCTCACGACAGGTACCGAAAACTAAACCTCCTCGAGAGTCCGACCACAAAGCCTCCGTCATCGAGGCCATCATCATCTTCACTCTCCTCTTCTTCTTCTTCTCCTCCTCTTTGATCATCTTCATTCATGCCTTAGTTTGGGAACACAAGGTCTTGTTGCACCCAAGAAGGCCTAGAACCATTAGGATCAATAAACCCTTGTTGAGCCATATGGTAATATTGTGGGTAAAGGGCCAAATTGTTGTCTTCATGCCCACGGTGGATCCTAAAATCCATGTCTCTCATCATACCCATCACGATATCAATGCCCAATGGCGGGGTGCTAGAAGGAGGAGTGTACGGTCGGTTGACATGGGGATAAGCTGGTATCTCCGCATAAGAGGGCCGAACACCATGAAGGAATGGCGGGATGTCAAGGTTTCGGCCTTGGGATGGTGGTGGTGCATAGGAAGGAGTAGGACGCGCCTCCACATGTATCCTAGGTGCAGGAGCCACAATCCTCTCAATGGGGAGGAGGTAGCTCGGCATAGGTGCAAGGTAGATCGACCTAGGCTCTGTAGGAGAAAGGTCCCAACAAGGAAGGGTGAATGTAGTGCTTCCCTTAGTGTACCAATCAATGCTTCCCGAATCACTATACTTGCACCATTTGTGATGCCTAATGATAGCCTTCTCATCAATCAAAGTATCCCCGGGTAGAGCTATATACCTCTCATCATCATTAAACCCCGGACACAACACATTGCCCATCCTAGTCACAAGTCCACCCATCACAATTCCCTTGGACTTAGTCTTACCCCTTACTAGAGCTTGGAACCGAACAAGTAACTCAAGTGCGGGATTAAAGTTGTATTTTGGCAATCCTTGGACATTCAAATAAGACTAAAGAAAACTCATGTCAAGTTCGCTAACACTTCCCGTGTTACGCCGACCATTGATAGTCCCCACAATAAATTGATGCCACACTCTAATGACCGGATGATGAATGTAGAAAGCATGACACCTCCTAAAACCATGTAATTCCAACCCGGTAATCGCTCTCCACAAGTGTTACTCCGTGAACCCTATGGGTTTCTCAAGGTCGGTCTTGGGTATCTCAAGTTCAAAATTTTCACCAAAAGTACCCAAATGCATCCGGTGGGTTTCATTACACAACCTAAATTCCAAGCCTACCCCATATCTTTCTCCTTCAAAAACTTTGAGACTACACAAGAATTCCAATGTGAGGCTAAGATATGTCACCTCATGCATATTAAACATCGTCTCAAGACCCATTCCTCTAAAGAAGAACTCTGTTTGACTCTCAATACCAAGTTTGTCCAAAATATTATGACAAATGAAAAGAGTAGGCTCAAATTCCATACCTAGTAGTTTCACAAATCGTCTTCTATGCTCATTTTTGATGAATACTACTTCCGGGAAGTCCCCAAGTTGCTCTATCTCCAGTACTAGTTCCTCTTCTTGCATTTGGAACTCCGGTGGTGCATTAGAACTACTTCCCTTTCTTCTCTTTGTTCCTTTAGAAGTAGTAGTTTTAGTCTTGCCCCAAAAACTCATTGTTGTTGTCTTACAATCCACCAAGAATTACTACTCAAGAATGCTTCAAATCTTCACAAATAAGAGCCAATCAACCTTGAAAATGCCTTATTAGAACACTAGAAGCAATGTATTGAAGCTAGAAGGCAAAAATCAAAACCGAAACACAATTGAAGCTCATAGTTTTTTGGAACCTCAATTTTTAAAATGATGAAAATGGGTGATTTTGAGTATGTAGAAGGTTAAAAAGTTGGTTTTTAATGTGTAGAAATGGATTCGAATGATTTTAGAGTAATTTGGAGGTGATTTGGTTGAATTTGGTTGATGTTTGAGTGATGTTTTGTGAGTTGGGGTTGAGCTTGTATGTAGAAGATGAAGATGGTACGTGAGATTGGAGTGCAAAGTGATGTTCACGGACTGAAATGAGAGCATACACGGGTTTACAGCTCAACACGGGCGGGCTGGATTGGATCCGCTCGTTTTCTGAATCATTTCTGCAATTTAAGGCTGAACCCGCTCGAGTTGTATTTAACTCGCTCGAGTTGGGACTTAACTCGCTCGGGTTATTTTTGACCCGCGCGGGTTGAAGACTGGGACGCCCGTTTTCTCCAAAAATCGCCCAGATTCTGAGGCAGTTAAAAAACCTTCTTTTCATTTGGTTTCAACTCGCACGAGTTGAGGTCGGGCCCCACGGATTTCAAGAAAATTTTGACCCAACACCTTTTTAATGATAAGAAAGATGTGCACAAGCCCAAAATCTCCATTTTCTTCATTTCTTTACATTTTACATCTTCCTATTTTCATTAATTCCCTTCAAGAAGCTCAATTAAAATATGAGATCCCTCCCTTTCATCTCTCATGCAATTTATTAAATGAATGAAATCTACACTAAATGCATATATACAAGTTAATGGTTATTGAGGAACCCATCAAACCAAATATTTTTTTTTTTTTTTGGTGAAAATGTGAATATTATTTATAAAATCAAGGAATATACAAAAGATACAAACTGCTCACGGTTCAAACCCCCACATCGACAAAAACAAACATATAGCAACTAAGCCTGTTATCCTTGAATTAAAGCAAGCCAATCAAAGTTCACATTGGCTCCTCCTAGCTTAGCTTTTACTCTCCTGATAACTTCTTCCTCAATTCTCCTGGCTACCACTTCAGGACGCAGCAAGCAACAGTTGAATCTTGCATTGTTTCTTTGGAACCAAACATGGTAATGGTATGCAGTAAGACAAGCAGCTCTAGCTTTCCATAGGACTGATTTCTGATACACCGTAGCTAGATGTATCGTATCAGGGACAGTTCCTCCAAACCATTGGCATAACTGAGCTTTAATTCTGCAACTGTAAACACATTCAGAAAACACATGATACACAGTCTCAGTTTGGGACTCACACATCACACATAAGTCATCAGCACAGCAAGCGTACTTGAACAATTTTTCCTTGACATTCATCCCATTATGCATCATCAACCAAGTAACAATGGAATGTTTAGGGACATTCCAATTGTTCCAGACCACTGAGTGACAGCTGCTGAGTCTGTTCAGAGCACAACCAGTCATATCCACTTCTAATAGTATATCCCTTAGGATGGTGATCCCATTTGCCATTCACGAACCCATCCTTTAACTTCTCTTTCACTTTGCAGATACTCTTCCAAACCCAGCATCTTGTCAAGAGGGGGTGTAGTCCTGCCAGTTCTGATCTTTAATGTAAATAGCATTGATCCATTTGATCCACAGTCTATCAGCCTTAGAGTGTATCCAATTGACAAGTTTCCCAACAGTGGCAATGTTCCAAATGTCTGCTTTTTTGATCCCTAGTCCACCTTCATTTTTTGAAGTAGTCACTGTGTCCCAAGCTACCAGAGGAACCCTATGAAAATCAGGGCTTCCATCCCATAGGAAATTCCTACATATAGGTTTAATACGTTTAATGACACTTTGAGGAATGATAAACATTTGAGCCCAGTAGTTATACAATGTATTGAGAACAGAGTTGATTAAGGTGATCCTGCCAGCATAAGATAGCTTCTTTGCTCCCAATCCTCTTATCCTAGAGACCATTTTTTCAGTTAGAGAGGTGCAATCTTTCTTGGATATCTTTCCAGGCTGTATAGGCACCCCTAAGTACCTAAAAGGCATGACCCCCTCAAGTAAACCAGTCAACGATTTGATACCTTCTTTGATCTCCTCTTGCATCCCATTAAAGAAAATCTCTGATTTAGTATTATTCATGGTCAGTCCAGATGCATTAGAAAAGGATGTATAAGCTTTCATCAGCAACATGATAGAAGGAGGGTCTCCTTTGCAAAAAAGCAGCAGGTCATCTGCAAACATCAGATGTGTAAGCTTGAGTGGCTTGCAGTTTGGGTGATAATGAAATGGCCATCTTATAGTTGCAAATTTGATGACCCTGGTGAGGTAATCCATACATATAGTGAACAAGAGAGAGATATGGGGTCACCCTGTCTTAGACCCCTCTGTCCCTTAAAGTATCCAAATAGATTTCCATTGAGGGACAATGTATAAGCAGGTGTACTGATACAACTCATCACCAGTTGGACAAAATGTGTAGGAAATTGTAACCCATACAGCATTTGTTCCACAAACTCCCATTCAACAGTGTCATAGGCCTTCTGAAGATCAATTTTAAACAAGCATCTTGGGGAGACACTTTTCCTTGCATACATGTGAACTATATCCTGACAAATTAGGACATTTTCAATAATGGATCTTCCTTTGATAAATGCTCCCTGGTTTTCATGTATAATGTCAGGAAGAACCAGAGCTAGCCTATTGTAGAGAAGTTTGGAGATGACCTTGTAAATTAGGTTACAGCAGGCTATAGGTCTAAAGTGTTGAACAGTGGTAGGTCTTTCACATTTGGGAATGAGAGTTATATTAGTAGCATTAATCTGAGAAAGCAACTGACCATTCCTAAAGAACTCCTTAACAGCACAGCAAATATCAGGTCCAGTAGTGTCCCATGTATCTTTAAAGAATCCACTGGTGTAGCCATCAGGCCCAGGGGCCTTGTCCTTAGGAATGGCAAAGACAACTTGCTTGATTTCCTCATCTGTCACTGGTGTCAATAAAAGAGCTGAATGAGCATCAGTGCATATTGGTCCCTGCAGTAGAACTTCTTGTCTCACAGCCTCAGTAGACTTTTGGCTGCCAAGTAGGTCAGTATAATAATCTATGAAAGCTAGTTGGATTGTCTCTCTATCAGTACAGACTTGGCCCTGCATATTTTGAATTTGAATTATTTTATTCTGCAAGCATCTTTTCTTAATAGCATTGTGAAAATATGCAGAATTGGAGTCCCCTTCCTCTAACCATTTGGACTTGGCCTTTTGTTGCAGGAAACTGTCCCTTGCAGCTGTCAAAAATCTAACATTAGCAGCAACATTTATTTCCTGAGCAATCAATTCAGAATTGGTAATATCAGCTCTGAGCTACAACTGAATCCTTTCTAACTCATGACAAGCCTGACTAGTCTTGTTTTCAATGTCAGAGTAACATTCCCTGTTCAGGTCTTTGAGTATCCCTTTCAAATTCTTCAAACGTTTGGCTACTCTGAACATCATAGTCCCCTCTATATGCACAGACCATGCTTGTTGAACTTTGGCCAAAAAATCAGGAGTTGTACTCCACATATTGAAGTACTTGAACCTTGCATTCTTCCTACCTCCCATTTTTAAGTTTCTGACAACACAAGGGTTATGATCAAGTAGTCCCTCTGGATGGAAATGAGCTGCCATCTCAGGGAAAGTATTCATCCAATCTTGATTAACCATAAACCTATCCAATCTGCTAAACTTCCTATGTGCAGCATCCTGTTTATTTGTCCAAGTAAAATAAGCTTCAGTAGCATGAATGTCAGTCATGCCACAAGTGGTAATGCAGTCAATAAAATCATCCATATCCTCCTGCTTAGTATTACCCCCCATTCTTTCATCAGGAGAGATAACTGTATTGAAATCTCCTGCCATAACCCATGGACCATTTGACACAGCTGCAAGCCTTTCCATTTTAGCCCAGAGATCTTTTCTATCCACACCCTCATTATAAGCATAGATCATACTCAGAAAGAAAGATTTCTGAGTAATTTTGATAGTCACCTTCACATGAATAAACTGAGGATCATACTGCAGAACCCACACATCAAAAATGCTAGGTTGCCAAAGTAACCAGACTCTACCCCCTTTATGCAAATTACAGTTTGTAGTCACACACCACCCTTCTAACATTTTATTAGAAATATTATGCACATTATCACCATTTTTTTTTGTTTCTAAGAGACCAACCAAACAAATCTCATTATTCTGAATGAATTGCTTTACTAACTTTTGTTTATTTACATTATTGACCCCTCTAACATTCCAAAATCCTATATTATTCATTATTCAAATTGTTAGGAGGGTCACCAATATCTTTCACATGAGCTGTAGTTGCCTCAATCCCATTCTGAGTAGCTGCATCAGCACTGACATCAACTACTACCACCTGAGGAGCCTCCTGCATTGGACCACTTTTGCCACCCTGAGATGCCAATTCCTCCTGAGTAGAAACACTAGCAGTAGCCTGTATTTTCCCAGGAGTCCCATTTGCTGCACTCAGGACAGGGTATTCAATTTCAGAAAGTTTATTATCAGTTATTGCAGGCTTTGGAACTGGTTTCCAAACCTTTTGCGTAGGCTTGCCTTTCTGAAGCACCTTCCTACAAGTTTTTTCTTCATGTCCCATGCTCTTACATTTAGTGCAAATGCTTGGTTTCCATTCATACTCCACATTAATCACAACAATTTTTCCCTGCTCATCCTTGAATTTAACAGAATTTGGGAATTTTTGCCCTACTGTAAGTTCCACCATAGTTCTAGCAAACCCCAATCTCGTCTTTTCATCTGTTGCTACATCCTTTTTGATATATTTCCCAACAAGCCCTGCAATAGATGGAAGACACTTGCCCCAAAATTTCAGAGGCAATCCATGGAGCCTTACCCAAGCAGGAACTATTTTCACATCCTCCTTTAAGAGGTCCACATCAACCTGCCATGGTCTAACTATTAAAGGCTTGTTATCAAACATATGATAACCAGCCGCAAGAATGGCTTCCTTATCTTTTACCTCCTTAAACCTTACCAAAAAGACTCCATTTGGTAAGAATGAGACCTTGTCAATGCCATATTTGCTCCAAATACGATGAATAAAACCATGCAATACTTCCCATGGAGGGTTTGCCCCAAGAACAAAGCAATATACCTCCTGGTTCCAGTATTCCACCTCCTCTTTGACGTCCTCATCTGTAAACTGCAGCAGATCATCAGTTGTAGTCTCCACCGTAGGGTTTACTACAATCTCAGGAACCCTATCATCTTTCTTAGCCTCATTCTTCTTGCCTCGTTGTGTAACCCATGCTGTGGTCGCAACTGGATCCTCTTCATCCAAACCAAATATTGTTAATAAACGATTTCATAGAAAATTATCACTAGCACTCAAAGCACGTAGAAATCATTCAAATTCTTGGGAGTGAGATATAAATAGGCATGGATAACAACACAAGATTATGCAATTGAAAAATGCCCAAGTAATAGACCGAACAATCATGTTAAGAACACTATGAAAAAAATCATAACAGAAGTGATGGATGGAAGGAACATGAAACGAGTAATTTAAGATTTCACTCAACTCGTCCTCCAAATAGTCAAAGTCACCACACTCAAGGCAAGTACTCTCATTATCATCCAAGGTGACTTCGATGGTGTCTATTTGGGGTTCCCAAATGTCATCATATTCCTCATCCCAACAAGGTCCATTATCAAAGGGGTTGTTGTAACAAGGCTCACCAAGCTCAACATAATTGTCTCCCTCTAAAATGTCATCCTCAAAGGGTGAGTTTTCACTCAAGCTCACACCCATCTCACTCTCACTTTGCCCATTAACATCAAATTTCATGGAAGTTGGGTTCATTGTTACACAAGAAGAGTAGGATGACGGCATCCAAGCATTGGTTTCACAATCACGAATGTACTCCTCATCGTCACTCTCTTCATCTATCACTCCATCTTCCCAAGGAGGGGCAAATTTGTGAACATAGTAGGTTTGCTTAAGGTTATAGGAAGGTGTCTCATTCTCACAAATCTCATTTTCATCATAGTTTTCCTTAATGAATTTTTGAAATGTGGTCTTTATCGCTTACAGAAAGTCCTTTGCACTCCCAAATATGTCATGCACAATTTCTTTAAGACATTCGATAGCCATGAACTCAACAAATTCCCAAAATTCCTCACAACTCATCTCACAAATCCTACCACCACTTAAATGAAATGCTAAGTTGCGGGTTTCAAGGTTCATGCCATTACAAAAAACACAACATGCTTCATAATTTTAAAGAGTAAAACCATGATACCAAGAATGAGTCATATAACCTTCAAATCTTGCAATATATTTATCAAATGACTCATTGTCAAATTGCCAAAAGGTTAAAGTAGACATGTTGAACATATGAAATAATGCAAGTACAAGAAATTAAATTCTCAAGGAACCAAGATTCCTCAAGAAAAAGCATAACTAAAACTAGACAAAAGAACGATTCAAATACATAACACCGTCCCCGGCAACGACGCCATTTTGATGAACGTGTCATTGTACGCTCTCAAACACATTTATACCCAACTACTAGCATGGCAAGCAAGTCGGGGGAAAACCCAAAGGACGGGGGTACTCAAATTGTTCAATCTAATTGTAGTTGCACTAGGGTGTCACGATTGGTTTGAGTTGATGATTCTAAACTAATAAAAGCAATGAAAGGTAGACAAGCAATAAAAAAAGGGTGTGAACAAATGATAAAAAACAATAGGGAATCATGGGATCATAGGGGAATCATGATGAGATCAAACAAAAAAACAAGTTTCATAGATGCAAGCAATTATTATTGTTGGAATCAATTTAGTGTATATCTTACGATTTCTAGGGGAAACTTAAGTCTCGGAGCCGAGTCGGTCAAGACTTTACAACACCTACAAGTCGACTTGCTTTTCCCTATTCATGGTGATATAACATAAATGAGTCCTAGGAAGGTTTGGGTCCCGGAGCCGAGTCGGTCAAGACTGTACAATCCCTACAATCGACTTAATTCTTCCTAATCAACTATATGCATGGTATAACAAGCCTTGAGTTGGTTTATGTCTTACAAGTCTTGTTAAAAGGATAACAGAAACATGCTAGGTTGTCAATCAAGCATTTCATCAAATATGACATGTGCATAAGTTGGAAAACAATAAGCAAGAATTCATATGATCTCATTAGGCATAAATCTTTCCCATGTTTAACTCCTCTAATCCCCCATTAACCCTAGCTATGAGACTACTCACTCATGATCATGGAAAACATGCTAACAAGGGTGTCAATCATATTAACAAGTCTAAACATAATGAAGGAGTAAAACAATAAACAAGGATTAAGTAAAGAGTAGAGAAATTTTACCAACTTAGGATGATCAAATAGAAAGCAAATAATAATAGAAGAAAACTTGATTGATTGATGAAGAGTTGTCAATTCTCACATAATTGTTGGATAAGTGTCCTCCGACAATAATGCGATCACAACTGTCGATCATGATGATCACATGTTTAAATCTCATTTTAAGAATACATGTGGGATGTAATATTTTACAGTCAACTGGTCCACACATATCGGTAATGATTGGCTGACTAGAGTTTGACATTACTGTCGTGCGACGGTGGTGATCAGTTGATCCCCTTAGGTTATACCTATAAGGAAATACTCTTAATTGATTATTTAATTAATCGTATGCCGATACGAGTTAATTAAATTGCTTAAAATTGACGGATGATTTTGTGAGTAAAGTTAACGTGTCTTATTGTAATTTGATTAAATGAGATACGGTCTATGTAATCGAATTGTTTTATTACTTAGATAAAATAATTGTTTACGAAACAATTGAAATTGAATGAATAATTTATTATAAATACAAGACGTTGTAATTTATAATTTGATAAACCATTTTGGTACAAGTGATTACGAATTACTAGTGGATTTTGTATATGACATATTTTATGAGTATGTTGATTTTTAATATGTTAAAAATACATTACAAATTCACATGTCAAGTAATATGTCACATATGTCACAATTGACAAATGACAAAATAAAATGGACCTTCCATTTTATTTTGTATGTACCGAAATATTGGAGGGAGTATTAGTGGATAAATTGTGTTGATTATTTTAATAAGTGAAAACACAATGATAACCTACCTATATGTAGCCATGCAAGCCTATACTTCTTGGGAAGAAAGTTGGATCCATGCATTGGCTCCCCAATAGACCCCCCTCCACCGATTTTCATGATGAGGCACCAATATGGATTCCTCCATATTCATTTTTTTCTCTACAATTCTATTTTTCTAGTGTAAGAAAAATACTCTATTCTCTATCTTGTGAAGAATTTTTAGAGAAATAAAAAAAAACTCACTAATCTCTCCTCTCTTGGCCGAAATATACAAGAGTACAAAATATTATTTTTGTGTCAAATTTTAGTAAGACTTATATTATTACTAGATCATAATAATATTAGTTATTAAGAGTTTTCCTTGGGTATATGCTTTTGGGAGAAGTTCTAATTTGAACCTTGTTCATCCATCATAAGGAAGCTCAAGAACTAACAAGAAGGAGATCTTGTTGGTGCCCAAATGGCCGAAAATAAGATGGTGAGAAATCGTTTTTTTTTTCATCTCCTTTTATTATGTTTGCATGCATAAGATCTTGCATTTATTTTATGACTAAATAAATTTATTCATATATGAATATGTAAACTTATGAGTTTAAAGTAACCTAACAAGCGGTATCAAGAGCCTTAGGTTGTTTGCATGCAAATCGGTTTATAGTTTTTCCGAGTTATAAGATTAACATACAAAACTAATTAATTTGGATTTATGAAGATAAGCCGACAAATAACTTTGCATGTTTAAAGTTTCTGGTCCTAAGTGATTTTTAGGACATTTTGTTTTATTTATGGATTTTATTGTTCATCTTATATATTATTGGCATTAAAATGTGATTTTTTAGGATAAAAATGTCATTTTTGGACGAAAAATAGCTAAACTTCGAATTTTTCAGTGGTTTTTGGATATGTTTTCACATATATTATCTACTAATGGCCTGTAAATTTTCATAATCAAATAAGTTGTTTTGCTCGAAATATGAATTTTATAATTTAAAATCGTATTTAAAAGGGTAAATAGATTAATATGAGTTATATTTAGAATATAGTCATGGAAATTTAGTATGTTGTCACATGCAATTTTATAAGATGTGTGTAAAATATTTGGCTATAATGAAGTCTTTGTGCATGATTTATGATTTTTTGATGAAAAATCACATAAATAGTGACTATAATTAGTTATAATGCTAAAACATACTTCATGACTAAAGGAAAAACGTCACATGTTGTATTTTATCATATATTTCAGATCTAAAACTGAAAAGTTGATGAAAATAATTTTTCTCATATTTTTATGGTCATATTTTTTAAAACCGATAAACCGCCACATTGTTTTTCTCGATAAATTTTCGAAATTTTTTACCTAAGTTTTGAACATTATGAGTGTCATGGTATTTTTACAGAATGGATGAGTTTAAATTTCAAATTTTGAAATTATTTGAAATTTTTATGATTTAATTTGAAGTTTATAGCAATTTTTGTATTTTTGGGTTCATTTATGAACAATATTAAGAAATCAAGTTTAATTATTGTCAAAATGTTAGTGGAGACTAAGTTTTGAGTCCTAAGATGGTTAAGGTAATTAACTTGCACATAAATATGAATTTATGTAATTATTGTGATTTTAACAAGTTATAATCACGCAAATCCATAAAAACCGATAAATATACGATATTGGCTCTTTAAAGGCGATTTAGCATAAAATTAAGCATGTTCATACATATTATAATGCTGCATTTTATTTATGATTGTCATATTTTAATTTTATGTAATTTTTGATTATGTAATTTTACTTAGTATGGCCTTAGTTTTAATTTGTATTACCCGAAATGTATCGGAATATCGATTCGGTTGTAATTATTGTGATCTCGTATCACCGTTTTGTAATTTAATAGATTTATTTTATTTTAATTACAAATGTATAATAGGAAGTTATGTAATTCATTTTGTAATTTAATTATTCCGGAGTTCCTTGAAGACGGTGCCATTCGAGAAGGCGATCCATCAAAGAAAGTGTTGCCTTGAAGTGCGTGCCAAGACCGAAGTTCAAGGGACCAAAGGAGTTGGTTTCCGAATTTGTAATAGTTTATTAGATTTACTATTTTAGGAAGGCCATACTAGGATTTTATTTTTTATGCTTTGCATTTTATTTATATGTTGCATGCATCGCTAAATCGCCATAACTAAACATGCATTTTAAATTGAGTTTATCGACGGTGTCAATTACAATTATCGTAGTTCACCGCTTTAGTTCACTTAAAACGTGATAGATAATAAATTGACATGACCTCTCGCTAAAATAAACAATTGAGACTTAGCCTTACCAAAAAGTAGAAACCATGAAAACCTATTTCGTGAGGGAGTGCGCTCGGCCAAACCGGGGTACAAACCTTGTTACGTAGGGGAAGTGGGTGATAAATGTCTATCCACCGGATTGATGTTGATGAGGGTTGTATCGCCAAAGCGTGCCCAAGTTAATGTGGATTTGGATCATGGACACATTTATTCGAAATTTGGGTTGAACTCAACAAAAGTATTCTCGACCATAGCCGGATGTGTTTTGGGCTAAAGATAAATATTAATGTAATTTTATCGACCAAGAGTTCTAAAAGTAGAATCGATTAAAGAGTTAATCCATCGAGTTATATTGATAAGGGTTGTATCGCCAAAGCGTGCCCAAGTTAATATGAATTTGGATCTTGGAATCATTTATCATAGTTGGGTAGAGGTCACTATGTAAATGCTTTACTTGTTAAATTATTTACAAGTATTATTATAACGATAAATGTTTTTGTTTTCATTATTCCGTTATCATATTGTTCTGTTTCTTTACCTCAATTTATACGATATCATTTCGTTTTTAGTTCAAATCTCCATTAAAACATCGTAACGAAAGACAAAATTTGAATTTTCTTCTAAAAACCTCGTATTATCCATTGAAAGGATCTCTTGTGAAGAGTATAGATAAAAGTTATTCGTGATCAAAAGGGTTTTTGATTCTTGACTAACATATCTACTTACACTAAATTGTTTCTCATATGCTTAATCGAGTTAAGTACTTTGAAACGTTAAATCATTTTGGTAACTCGATTTGTTGGAAATCAAAATTGACCAAAAATACATAACCACTTCAATGAAAGTTTTAAGACTAAACAAATAAATTGAAGAGTAGTCTTCATGAATTTCAATTTTGCTTCTCTTAGCAAAGACTCATTGAAATGAGTGGGAGCATTCTCTTAAACCGTTAAGAAAAGGATGAGGTTTAAAGAATTAAAATTAGGATGGAATTCATTTTGTAATTTAATTATTCCGGAGTTCCTTGAAGACGGTGCCATTCGAGAAGGCGATCCATCAAAGAAAGTGTTGCCTTGAAGTGCGTGCCAAGACCGAAGTTCAAGGGACCAAAGGAGTTGGTTTCCGAATTTGTAATAGTTTATTAGATTTACTATTTTAGGAAGGCCATACTAGGATTTTATTTTTTATGCTTTGCATTTTATTTATATGTTGCATGCATCGCTAAATCGCTATAACTAAACATGCATTTTAAATTGAGTTTATCGACGGTGTCAATTACAATTATCGTAGTTCACCGCTTTAGTTCACTTAAAACGTGATAGATAATAAATTGACATGACCTCTCGCTAAAATAAACAATTGAGACTTAGCCTTACCAAAAAGTAGAAACCATGAAAACCTATTTCGTGAGGGAGTGCGCTCGGCCAAACCGGGGTACAAACCTTGTTACGTAGGGGAAGTGGGTGATAAATGTCTATCCACCGGATTGATGTTGATGAGGGTTGTATCGCCAAAGCGTGCCCAAGTTAATGTGGATTTGGATCATGGACACATTTATTCGAAATTTGGGTTGAACTCAACAAAAGTATTCTCGACCATAGCCGGATGTGTTTTGGGCTAAAGATAAATATTAATGTAATTTTATCGACCAAGAGTTCTAAAAGTAGAATCGATTAAAGAGTTAATCCATCGAGTTATATTGATAAGGGTTGTATCGCCAAAGCGTGCCCAAGTTAATATGAATTTGGATCTTGGAATCATTTATCATAGTTGGGTAGAGGTCACTATGTAAATGCTTTACTTGTTAAATTATTTACAAGTATTATTATAACGATAAATGTTTTTGTTTTCATTATTCCGTTATCATATTGTTCTGTTTCTTTACCTCAATTTATACGATATCATTTCGTTTTTAGTTCAAATCTCCATTAAAACATCGTAACGAAAGACAAAATTTAAATTTTCTTCTAAAAACCTCGTATTATCCATTGAAAGGATCTCTTGTGAAGAGTATAGATAAAAGTTATTCGTGATCAAAAGGGTTTTTGATTCTTGACTAACATATCTACTTACACTAAATTGTTTCTCATATGCTTAATTGAGTTAAGTACTTTGAAACGTTAAATCATTTTTGTAACTCGATTTGTTGGAAATCAAAATTGACCAAAATACCGCAACCACTTCAATGAAAGTTTTAAGACTAAACAAATAAATTGAAGAGTAGTCTTCATGAATTTCAATTTTGCTTCTCTTAGCAAAGACTCATTGAAATGAGTGGGAGCATTCTCTTAAACCGTTAAGAAAAGGATTAGGTTTAAATAATTAAAATTAGGATGGAATTCATTTTGTAATTTAATTATTCCGGAGTTCCTTGAAGACGGTGCCATTCGAGAAGGCGATCCATCAAAGAAAGTGTTGCCTTGAAGTGCGTGCCAAGACCGAAGTTCAAGGGACCAAAGGAGTTGGTTTCCGAATTTGTAATAGTTTATTAGATTTACTATTTTAGGAAGGCCATACTAGGATTTTATTTTTTATGCTTTGCATTTTATTTATATGTTGCATGCATCGCTAAATCGCCATAACTAAAAATGCATTTTAAATTGAGTTTATCGACGGTGTCAATTACAATTATCGTAGTTCACCGCTTTAGTTCACTTAAAACGTGATAGATAATAAATTGACATGACCTCTCGCTAAAATAAACAATTGAGACTTAGCCTTACCAAAAAGTAGAAACCATGAAAACCTATTTCGTGAGGGAGTGCGCTCGGCCAAACCGGGGTACAAACCTTGTTACGTAGGGGAAGTGGGTGATAAATGTCTATCCACCGGATTGATGTTGATGAGGGTTGTATCGCCAAAGCGTGCCCAAGTTAATGTGGATTTGGATCATGGACACATTTATTCGAAATTTGGGTTGAACTCAACAAAAGTATTCTCGACCATAGCCGGATGTGTTTTGGGCTAAAGATAAATATTAATGTAATTTTATCGACCAAGAGTTCTAAAAGTAGAATCGATTAAAGAGTTAATCCATCGAGTTATATTGATAAGGGTTGTATCGCCAAAGCGTGCCCAAGTTAATATGAATTTGGATCTTGGAATCATTTATCATAGTTGGGTAGAGGTCACTATGTAAATGCTTTACTTGTTAAATTATTTACAAGTATTATTATAACGATAAATGTTTTTGTTTTCATTATTCCGTTATCATATTGTTCTGTTTCTTTACCTCAATTTATACGATATCATTTCGTTTTTAGTTCAAATCTCCATTAAAACATCGTAACGAAAGACAAAATTTGAATTTTCTTCTAAAAACCTCGTATTATCCATTGAAAGGATCTCTTGTGACGAGTATAGATAAAAGTTATTCGTGATCAAAAGGGTTTTTGATTCTTGACTAACATATCTACTTACACTAAATTGTTTCTCATATGCTTAATTGAGTTAAGTACTTTGAAACGTTAAATCATTTTGGTAACTCGATTTGTTGGAAATCAAAATTGACCAAAATACCGCAACCACTTCAATGAAAGTTTTAAGACTAAACAAATAAATTGAAGAGTAGTCTTCATGAATTTCAATTTTACTTCTCTTAGCAAAGACTCATTGAAATGAGTGGGAGCATTCTCTTAAACCGTTAAGAAAAGGATGAGGTTTAAAGAATTAAAATTAGGATGGAATTCATTTTGTAATTTAATTATTCCGGAGTTCCTTGAAGACGGTGCCATTCGAGAAGGCGATCCATCAAAGAAAGTGTTGCCTTGAAGTGCGTGCCAAGACCGAAGTTCAAGGGACCAAAGGAGTTGGTTTCGAATTTGTAATAGTTTATTAGATTTACTATTTTAGGAAGGCCATACTAGGATTTTATTTTTTATGCTTTGCATTTTATTTATATGTTGCATGCATCGCTAAATCGCCATAACTAAACATGCATTTTAAATTGAGTTTATCGACGGTGTCAATTACAATTATCGTAGTTCACCGCTTTAGTTCACTTAAAACGTGATAGATAATAAATTGACATGACCTCTCGCTAAAATAAACAATTGAGACTTAGCCTTACCAAAAGTAGAAACCATGAAAACCTATTTCGTGAGGGAGTGCGCTCGGCCAAACCGGGTACAAACCTTGTTACGTAGGGGAAGTGGGTGATAAATGTCTATCCACCGGATTGATGTTGATGAGGGTTGTATCGCCAAAGCGTGCCCAAGTTAATGTGGATTTGGATCATGGACACATTTATTCGAAATTTGGGTTGAACTCAACAAAAGTATTCTCGACCATAGCCGGATGTGTTTTGGGCTAAAGATAAATATTAATGTAATTTTATCGACCAAGAGTTCTAAAAGTAGAATCGATTAAAGAGTTAATCCATCGAGTTATATTGATAAGGGTTGTATCGCCAAAGCGTGCCCAAGTTAATATGAATTTGGATCTTGGAATCATTTATCATAGTTGGGTAGAGGTCACTATGTAAATGCTTTACTTGTTAAATTATTTACAAGTATTATTATAACGATAAATGTTTTTGTTTTCATTATTCCGTTATCATATAGTTCTGTTTCTTTACCTCAATTTATACGATATCATTTCGTTTTTAGTTCAAATCTCCATTAAAACATCGTAACGAAAGACAAAATTTGAATTTTCTTCTAAAAACCTCGTATTATCCATTGAAAGGATCTCTTGTGAAGAGTATAGATAAAAGTTATTCGTGATCAAAAGGGTTTTGATTCTTGACTAACATATCTACTTACACTAAATTGTTTCTCATATGCTTAATTGAGTTAAGTACTTTGAAACGTTAAATCATTTTGGTAACTCGATTTGTTGGAAATCAAAATTGACCAAAATACCGCAACCACTTCAATGAAAGTTTTAAGACTAAACAAATAAATTGAAGAGTAGTCTTCATGAATTTCAATTTTGCTTCTCTTAGCAAAGACTCATTGAAATGAGTGGGAGCATTCTCTTAAACCGTTAAGAAAAGGATTATGTTTAAAGAATTAAAATTAGGATGGAATTCATTTTGTAATTTAATTATTCCGGAGTTCCTTGAAGACCGTGCCATTCGAGAAGGCGATCCATCAAAGAAAGTGTTGCCTTGAAGTGCGTGCCAAGACCGAAGTTCAAGGGACCAAAGGAGTTGGTTTCCGAATTTGTAATAGTTTATTAGATTTACTATTTTAGGAAGGCCATACTAGGATTTTATTTTTATGCTTTGCATTTTATTTATATGTTGCATGCATCGCTAAATCGCCATAACTAAACATGCATTTTAAATTGAGTTTATCGACGGTGTCAATAACAATTATCGTAGTTCACCGCTTTAGTTCACTTAAAACGTGATAGATAATAAATTGACATGACCTTTCGCTAAAATAAACAATTGAGACTTAGCCTTACCAAAAAGTAGAAACCATGAAAACCTATTTCGTGAGGGAGTGCGCTCGGCCAAACCGGGGTACAAACCTTGTTACGTAGGGGAAGTGGGTGATAAATGTTTATCCACCGGATTGATGTTGATGAGGGTTGTATCGCCAAAGCGTGCCCAAGTTAATGTGGATTTGGATCATGGACACATTTATTCGAAATTTGGGTTGAACTCAACAAAAGTATTCTCGACCATAGCCGGATGTGTTTTGGGCTAAAGATAAATATTAATGTAATTTTATCGACCAAGAGTTCTAAAAGTAGAATCGATTAAAGAGTTAATCCATCGAGTTATATTGATAAGGGTTGTATCGCCAAAGCGTGCCGTGCCCAAGTTAATATGAATTTGAATCTTGGAATCATTTATCATAGTTGGGTAGAGGTCACTATGTAAATGCTTTACTTGTTAAATTATTTACAAGTATTATTATAACGATAAATGTTTTTGTTTTCATTATTCCGTTATCATATTGTTCTGTTTCTTTACCTCAATTTATACGATATCATTTCGTTTTTAGTTCAAATCTCCATTAAAACATCGTAACGAAAGACAAAATTTGAATTTTCTTCTAAAAACCTCGTATTATCCATTGAAAGGATCTCTTGTGAAGAGTATAGATAAAAGTTATTCGTGATCAAAAGGGTTTTTGATTCTTGACTAACATATCTACTTACACTAAATTGTTTCTCATATGCTTAATTGAGTTAAGTACTTTGAAACGTTAAATCATTTTGGTAACTCGATTTGTTGGAAATCAAAATTGACCAAAATACCGCAACCACTTCAATGAAAGTTTTAAGACTAAACAAATAAATTGAAGAGTAGTCTTCATGAATTTCAATTTTGCTTCTCATAGCAAAGACTCATTGAAATGAGTGGTAGCATTCTCTTAAACCGTTAAGAAAAGGATGAGGTTTAAAGAATTAAAATTAGGATGGAATTGATACAAGGTAATGGTAAAAGTAAAGTTATTGAGAATAACGATACTAAACCTATCAATCCCGACCGATAAAGTGTCCATTGTCTTAATTGTTGGACGCTAGAAAGGAAACTACCCCAAATTATTGAAGAATCAACAAGTTCGTTGTGGGACATCTAATAGGATCTTCTTCTTTAAATGTTTATTTGATTGACACAAATTTTGCTAGTACTACTTCGTCAATATTAGAAACCGGTGGTGGTTTTCATCATTGTATTTGATACATAGGATGATTAGAATATGACGACTAGCAACAATGATGTTGAGAGATAGAGTCATTGTGTACTCAATCTAGTTTTTGGGTTTAAAGTTGTACTTAATTGTGACTATTAAGTGCATAAACTCTGAATAATAATATAATCTTGTTAAGATACAAAAGATGTTTCACTTTTGTGACCCTATACACCACGATTTGATGTATGGCTAGCCCATTATCAAGGTGAATATATTCTAAACCAAACTAGAATGATACATCATGTAGATGATGCAAGACTCAAATTGGTAACCCAAGATTAAACCTTAAATTCTGGAATGATGAACACAAAGAGTTATCGAGTACTCTTGGAACCATTAGATTGTTAATCACATGGTATATGCGTATCTTGTATTCAAAGCAAGATGTCTCGTGCTTTTGGTTGAAAAGGAGATCGAGGTTGTAAATCATTGATCCAGAATAGGTTGATCATTTTCTTTTACCAACGATTTAAGTTGACACTAATGTGATCACTTAATAAGGTAAATAGAGAAATCTTTGAAGAAGTTCAAAGAGTTCCAAGAATCACGATTTAGTCGTGATAGGATTCTCAAAGTGAAGACCTTGATATAAGCCAAAGGAAATGTGATATAGTATCAGAAGTTAATCTCTCTTAGCACGCATTATGGGATAATGTGTGGTTGGATAAAGAAATCAAACCCTATTCGATATAGTTTGAACTTTAATCAAGTTACTTTGAGTTACTTGATCTTATTTTGGGGATTTTATCATTTTGTCAGTTATTTTTCCACTAAATCTAAACGATTCATATGAGATATGAAATGGTAGGGTACCATGCTTGTAAGTTTTCACAAGAAACAAATGCTCATTTTTCCTTACTATAATCATGAGTACAACGGGTTTGTGGCTCGTGAAGCTGTCATTCTAGAATACAAGTTTTTTTCTATAAGACAGAGTGGGAGAAAAGAATTCAAGAGCCACAAAAGAATTGTGTCAAAAATTGTATGAAATTGTATGTCGCAAGAAACTGTATTTTCTTGGCTACATGACGTTGTTTCTTCGAAACCTAGGAGGTTAAATTCATCACTTGTTGAAGATGATGAATTCATGTTACTTTTAAGAAAGTAAAGAGCTTACAACTTACAAAGAAATTGTTTGATTCAAGTTACTTCTGGAAAGTAATGAATATATGACTTACATGAGAGTGCTTAAGTCACAACTCAATACAAGGCTTAGAGCCATAAAAATCCGAAATAAATTCCAAGTGAATTGTTAGATATCAAAGTTTGATTGGTGGCAAAGGGTTTTGCACTAGTTGAAATGCTTAAGTCTATTTGGATCTTCTTAGAGATTGTGTTTCATTATGATGATATACATATAGCAAGTGAATCTAAAACCCACTTCTTCAATTAGAAAGTATGTATTCAACACATATCTTGAGTTTTGTAGATTCTTGCAATCCTAAGATAATGTGAAACTTAAGAGAGGGTCTTAAGTAGGACATCAATGAGTTGGTGTTGGAATATGTGTCCTCCGACAATAATGCGATCACAACTATCGATCATGATGATCACATGTTTAAATCTCATTTTAAAAATACATGTGGGATGTAATATTTTACAGTTGATCCCCTTAGGTCATACCTAAAGGGTAACACTCTTAATTGATTATTTAATTGATCGTATGTCGATACGGGTTAATTAAATTGCTTAAAATTGACGGACGATTTTGTGAGTATTATTGACGTATCTTATTGTAATTTGATTAAATAAGATACGGTCTAAGTAATCAAATTGTTTTATTACTTAGATAAAATTATTGTTTACGAAACAATTGAAACTGAATGAATAATTTATTATAAATACAAGACGTTGTGATTTATAATTGGTAAACCGTTTTGGTACAAGTAATTGTGAATTACTAAGTCGATTTTGTACATGACGTATTTTTATTAATACGTTGATTTTTAATATGTTAAAAATACATGACAATTTCACATGACTAGTAACATGTGACAATTGACAAATGACAAATATAAAATGGACCTCCCATTTTATGTAAGTGCCGAAAAAAAGGAGGGAGTATTAGGTTTAAATTGTGTTAATTATGTTTAAGTGGAAAGCATGATGATTGCAACCTAATATAGCCATGCATACGTATTCTTTCTTCGGTAGAATAACAAGCTCATGCATTGGCTCTACTCTCCCTATGTCAACCGGTTTTTGGAGGTCTAAAATGCCAATTGTTTTTCCTCTAATTCATTCACTTCTTCACAATATAATTTCTAGTGTAAGAAATTATAAAAACTCTATCTCTCTATCTCTTATGAAAAATTAGAGAAATAAAATCTCCAAAACCTTCCTCTCTTGGCCGAAATTACAAGAGACCAAAATAATATTTTGGGTCATTTTAGTAAGATTAATATTGTTCTAGTACTAATAATATTAGTCTTTTAAGAGGTTATCTTGGGTATTCACTTTTGGGAGGGATTCTTCTTTGGATCCTTTGTTCATCCATATAAGGAAAGCTCAAGAACAAGTAAGAAGGAGATCTAACTTGTGCCCTTTAATCCGAAATTCCATAGTAAGAAAGACGATTTCTCCTCTATTCTTATTCATGTTTGCATGCATAAGATCTAGTTTTAATTTTATTACTAAATTAAAATGACACATATATGAATATGTTAATTAATGAGATTAAATATTTCTAACAAGCGGTATCATGAGCCTTAGGTTGTTTGCATGTAAATCGGTTTATAGTTTTTCCGAGTTATATGATTAACATACAAAACTAATTAATTTGGTTTTATGAAGATAAACATTAAAATAAATTTGCATGCTAAAAGTTTCTGGTCCTAAGTGATTTTTAGGACATTTTGGTTTGTTTATGGATTTTATTGTTCATTTTATACAATAATGGCATTAAAATATGATTTTAATGATAAAAAAGGTCATGTTTGGACTAAAAATAGCTAAACTTCTATTTTTTCAGTGATTTTTGGATATGTTTTAACATATATTATCTACTGATGGCCTGTAAATTTTCATAATCAAATGAGTTGTATTGCTCGAAATATGGATTTTTCAAGTTAAAATCGTATTTCAATGGGTAAATAGGTTAATATGAGTTATATTTCGAATCTGGTCATGGAAATTTAGTATGTTGTCACATGAAATTTTACAAGATGTGTGTAAAATATTTGGCTATAATGAAGTCTTTATGCATGATTTATGATTTTTTGATGAAAAATCACATAAATAGTGACTAAAATTAGAAATAATGCTATAACATACTTCATGACTAAAGGAAAAATGTCACATGTTGCATTTTATCATATATTTCAGATCTAAAAGTGAAAAGTTGGTAAAAATAGTTTTCCTCACATTTTTATGGTCATAATTGTTAAAATCGATAAACCGCAACATTGTTTTTCTCGATAAATTTTCGAAATTTTTAACCTAAGTTTTGAACATTATGAGTGTCATGGTATTTTTCCAGAATGTTCATGAGTTTAAATTTAAAATTTTGAAATTATTTGAAATTTTTATGATTTAATTTGAAGTTTATGGCATAATTTTGTATTTTAGGTCCAATTATGAACAATATTAAGAAATCTAGGTTAATTATTATGAAAATGTTAGTGGAGACTAATTTTTGAGTCCTAAGTTGGTTAGGGTAATTAACTTGTACATAAATTTGAATTTATGTAATTATTGTGATTTTTAAAAGGTTAAATCACGCAAATCCGTAAAAACCGATTAATATACGATATTGGCTATTTAAAGGCGATTTAGCATAAAATCGAGCATGTTCATACATATTATAATGCTGCATTTTATTTATGATTGTCATATTTTAATTTTATGTAATTTTTGAATTATGTAATTTTACTTAGTATGGCCTTAGTTTTAATTGGTATTTACCCGAAATGTATGGGAATATCGATTCGGTTGTAATTTATTGTGATCTCGTATCACCGTTTTGTAATTTAATAGATTTATTTTATTTTAATTACAAATGTATAATAGGAAGTTATGTAATTCATTTTGTAATTTAATTATTCCGGAGTTCCTTGAAGACGGTGCCACTCAAGAAGGCGATCCATTAAAGAAAGTGTTGCCTTGAAATGCTTGCCAAGACCGAAGTTCAAGGGACCAAAGGAGTTGGTTTCCGAATTTGTAATAGTTTATTAGATTTACTATTTTAGGAAGGCCATACTAGGATTTTATTTATGCTTTGCATTTTATTTATATGTTGCATGCATCGCTAAATCGCCATAACTAAAACATGCATTATCATTAAATCGTGTTTATCGACCGTGTCAATTACAATTATCATAGTTCACCGCTTTAGTTCACTTAAAACGTGATAGATAATAAATTGACATGACCTCTCGCTAAAATAGACAATTGAGACTTAGCCTTACCAAAAATTAGAAACCATGAAAACCTATTTCGTGAGGAAGTGCACTCGACTTTACCGGGGTACAAACCTTGCTACGTAGGGGAAGTGGGTGATAAATGTCTACCCACCGAATTTATAAAGATGAGGGTTGTATTCGGCTTTACCGATGCCAAAATTGATGTAAATTTGGATCATGGACACATTTATTCGAAATTTGGGTTGAACTCAACGAAAGTATTCTCGACGGTTGCCGGATGTGTTTCGGGCTAAAGATAAATATTAATGTAATTTTATCGACCAAGAGTTCTAAAAGTAGAATCGATTAAAGAGTTAATCCACCGAGTTATATTGATAAGGGTTGTATTCGGCTTTACCGATGCCTAAGTTAATATGAATTTGGGTCTTGGAATCATTTATCAAAGTTGGGTAGAGGTCACTAGATAAATGCAATAAAACTTGTTTAAATTAAAAATTTACGAGTGTTATTATTATTTTGAAAACGACAAATGTTTTATTCCTTCTATTTTCGTTTTGTAGACCACTTTTATTTCTCATAACAAATGGCCGCACCAAACACCAACGCCGCACCTCTCACTAATGTTTCATGGCTCCGATCCTTCATGGATCGTTGTAAACTTGAAAAGAATGGGTCAAATTTCTCCGATTGGGATGCCCAACTCAAATTAGCCGCCCAAGGTGACGACAAGCTTCGTTACCTCACCGAGGCCTCTCCACCCGAACCTAATGCTAGGTCGAGTGTCGTCACCAGGGAAGCATATGAGGCTTACCACAAAGAGTCCGCCGCTATGAAAAATGTGTTTATTTTTGCTATGGAGGCGGATCTCCAAAGAAGAGCCTTTAAAATGGGCACCGCTAATGAAATCTATTCCAAACTTGTGACAATATTTTCACAAACTCCGAGGATCGTCCAATATGAGGCGGCCTCGGCATTCTTTGATCTCGATTTTAAGGAGGGCCAAAATGTTAGCCCTCACGTGCTCAAATTGTTGGAGCTAGTCGAGACATTGAAACTTCAAAGGTTGAAATCCCCAAAGAGCTCATTGTAGATAGGATTCTACACTCCTTATCCAAAGTCAAAGCATATGTTCAATTCCGGGTGAATTTTAACATGCAAGACAAGGACGTGTCTCTTGAAGAGTTGCACAAGTTACTTGTGCAAGCCGAAAGAGACATGGGGTTAAATGTTAACCGACCTAAGGATGTGCTTAATATAAGCACCAAGAGCAAGGGGAAGTTCAAGAAGAATGGGAAAAAGGGTAAGAGGCAAGCTCCCATGTCCACCAAGGCTAAGACTTTTGAAGCTAGCACTTCCAAGACCAAGATGGGTCCTCTTGATAAATGCCATTATTGTAATGGTGTTGGACATTGGAAAATGAATTGTTCCAAGTACCTTGGTGACATCAAACCTGGAAAGATCACTCCAAGAGGTAAATGACTATCCTTTCTTTTATGTTTCTAATTCAACTATGGTATTTTGATACAAAGTTGTGATAATGTATCCCCTTTTTATTGTAAATAGGGCCTCCTCCAAGCAAAGACAAAGGAAAGGAAAAGCAAGCTTGAGAAATCATCAAGGAGCTAGGAGTAGCTACCAATGAAGCTTGGCTTTTTATTATTGTCTTATTTTAAGTTGTGTTTCGGATTTTTAGAACTATTTTGATTTCCGTGTTCGACATGGAAATGGTTGATCCTCTCTAAACAATGGTTGTATTTTGGATTATGGTGGCTTGGTTTGCAACCCAAGTCACCCCTTTTATCGTATTTCTTTGTTCTAAAAATTCGTCTTTATATGCTTTCACATAGAAACATATGATCATCTACTTAAAGTGATCCAATAGACAACTATAATGATGGGAGTCATTATATGCCCACAAGCTTAAGGCTTGTGTATGATCAATTATAAAGTGATGTTGAGTTGATGAACTCTCCTAAAGAAATGTCAATTACCAAGTACACTCATCAAAATTAAAATCTATTAGTCAATCTATGAGACAGTCCTCCCTCTACTTCGAAATCATCACTTGTGTCTCATAAACTATCTTTGAATATTTAGTGTATTTATTCTAAAGATAGAGTGGGAGAAAAATGAAGACACAAAGAATACAAAGAATAATTTGTATACTTGAGTAAATGAGATCTACGAAAGAAAGAATGATTTGTATACCTAAATAGATAGTATACATAAATAGATGTGATATATGGTCTCGAATAGATGAGATCTACATGACAAAAGAGACCAAGTAAAGTAATCAAAAGAATATGTTCTCAAGATAACTACACGAGGAGACCAAAAGAAATTTTGAAAGAAAATGACTAAAGAAAAGTCTTAACAAGAGTTTTGGCTAGTTTATGAACAACATATGACCAAGAGTTTCAATATTGATATTTACTTAAGAGCCTAAATGAAACAAAGTTGCATCCTTGAATATAAATGAGATTTATGATTAAAAGTTGGAAAGGAAGATATGCCGATATCTACAAAAGCTAAGTTAATTGTTAACCACGCTAGTGTCATTACTTAACCTCATTATGAAAATGAGATGGTTAAACCTCCTTCCGGAAAAGGGTATTTTGAGAAGGACCTGTATTAAATGGGATTTCACATTTAAATAATGACATTCCTATGCATCATTATAAAAATGAATGAGTTAGAGATTAAAATCTCTTTCCATAAGTTTAAGATTGAAACCTTTTCAAAATAGGTATTTTGAAAAGATATGTTGGGAACATATATGGTTTTATCTTAATAACTTGGCAAAGCAAAATGTATTTCAATTCTTGAAATGTTTCGATTGAGTAGTCAATTATGAAACATGTGGAATTGAGTGGGAGTTTGAAATTATCATGTGAAGACATGAAATTTAGTGGGAGCAATCATCTTGTAAAATTTATAACTCATTACTCATTGAGAATGACGAGCTAGTACTATCTTTCACAAAGAAGTATTTGAGTTTTCAATTCTGGATGAAAATGGACTATGATGAATCCATTCACATCATGGGATGTTGGATAGGTATTGAGATATACACATCAAATCAACGAGAAACATAGGTTATTCATATCGATGAAAATGGAATTACCATAAGCAGTCATGGTCATTCATTGAACCTAAGAATGGTTGATCACATGATTAAAGATTACTAATGTTTCCGCCATTAGAATAATCATGCACATGTCCAATAATGAATCATATGCTTAAGAGCATGATGAGTCATTGGTAAGCCATAGAAGAATCGTTATGAATTCTCGAGGAGAACTAATGAGCTATTCTAGTGTTTGGCAGAACACTCTGTTATGTGACAAGAAGTTGCACATATTGAAATTTTAAAAAAAAAACATATAAGCTAATTAAGCTTAAAGAGAAATAAGAAGTTGGAAAGATACTTAGTTATAGTAAGAAGTTACTCAAAACTAGTATTTTCTAATATGCTAGGACTTATGAGAAGTGTTAGGCTAATCATCTTGACAATTGTTGCAAGACCCTACAAAACGTATACCTAGTGCATTGCAAGTTGGTAGAACACTTGACCAGTGCAAGTTATATCATCCACCACAATTCGTTGGTTATGTGATAAACAACAAGAAAGTTCTTTCAAGATAAAGAACCTAAACCTAGGTTTAGAACCTAGATGTGTACTTGGTAAGGTTCATGCTATGTGAGACAAACATGAAAATAAAGGAAAATGCAATTCAAGAGTTTGAACACATGGACACATGGTATGTTAAACTCATGTTGCAAATGACTAGTGTTTACACACTTATGATATACATCACAAAGTTGTAATATGGTATTGACTACCCGAATGTGATGTCGACATTCGTCGTTTGAGTTATTATTAACTCACCTTATACTTTGTTACATCCAAACGGGTTGTAGAGACAACTGAACGCCGTTAAAGTGAACACGGATTAGCATTGTATTCGCCCATAGTCACTTACATGAGGTGACGTCTCGAAGTGACTAGAGTGTGATGCGATTGACGGCAAGTTTAAGTGCCATGGAGTCATGTAAGATGACTAGTCGATCACATAGGCAGACTGTTAGGAACACTTTGTCGGGCCTTATGACCGCTTATAGAGTTCTGGCAAATTTATATAGCCTGGTCGTGGCGAGAGCTACTATAGTATTCTAATGAGTCGATTCTTTTGACTAAAGACCTTCGCCTAAGGTGGCACGATTTGATTAACTTTGATTTATGTTACTACGACCTTCGTAAATGGGGTCAAATGGGCATATTTTGGGTTATGATGGTTGTGGCTAGTCGAAGGGAATAAGTGCGATAGGAATTGTCCACCCCTTGTCAGGGTTATAACAATATCTCAGGGCCACTCGAGGAGTAATGAAGCGGAAATACGTGGCCACGCTCGGAAGGTATCCATGGTGGATAATTAGGTCAATCGATTATTCTCGGATCGAGGAAACCACTCTCGATATGATCACTTGCAAGTACGACCCGAAAGACACCTTGCATTGAGTGGGAGATAGTAATAGGACAAGAGAATTGGTGACGCACACTTGTCGAGGACAAGTGGGAGATTATTGGAATATGTGTCCTCCGACAATAATGCGATCACAACTGTCGATCATGATGATCACATGTTTAAATCTCATTTTAAGAATACATGTGGGATGTAATATTTTACAGTCAACTGGTCCACACATATCGGTAATGATTGGTTGACTAGAGTTTGACATTATTGTCTTGCGACGGTGGTGATCAGTTTATCTCCTTAGGTCATACCTAAAGGGTAACACTCTTAATTGATTATTTAATTGATCGTATGTCGATACGGGTTAATTAAATTGCTTAAAATTGACGGACGATTTTGTGAGTATTATTGACGTATCTTATTGTAATTCAAATAAATAAGATACGGTCTAAGTAATCAAATTGTTTTATTACTTAGATAAAATTATTGTTTACGAAACAATTGAAACTGAATGAATAATTTATTATAAATACAAGAAGTTGTAATTTATAATTGGTAAACCGTTTTGGAACAAGTAATTATGAATTACTAAGTCGATTTTGTACATGACGTATTTTTATTAATACGTTGATTTTTTATATGTTAAAAATACATGACAATTTCACATGACTAGTAACATGTGACAATTGACAAATGACAAATATAAAATGGACCTCCCATTTTATGTAAGTGCCGAAAAAAATGAGGGAGTATTAGGTTTAAATTGTGTTAATTATGTTTAAGTGGAAAGCATGATGATTGCAACCTAATATAGCCATGCATACGTATTCTTTCTTGGGTAGAATAACAAGCTCATGCATTGGCTCTACTCTCCCTATGCCAACCGGTTTTTGGAGGTCTAAAATGCCAATTGTTTTTCCTCTAATTCATTCACTTCTTCACAATATAATTTCTAGTGTAAGAAATTATAAAAACTCTCTCTATCTCTTATGAAAAATTAGAGAAATAAAATCTCCAAAACCTTCCTCTCTTGGCCGAGATTACAAGAGACCAAAATAATATTTTGGGTCATTTTAGTATGATTAATATTGTTCTAGTACTAATAATATTAGTCTTTTAAGAGGTTATCTTGGGTATTCACTTTTGGGAGGGATTCTTCTTTGGATCCTTTGTTCATCCATATAAGGAAAGCTCAAGAACAAGTAAGAAGGAGATCTTACTTGTGCCCTTTAATCCGAAATTTCATAGTAAGAAAGACGATTTCTTCTCTATTCTTATTCATGTTTGCATGCATAAGATCTAGTTTTAATTTTATGACTAAATTAAAATGACACATATATGAATATGTTAATTAATGAGATTAAATATTTCTAACAGTTGGAATCAATTTTTTGATCATGTTATAAAACTTTTCTCGATAAGTCGAGAAGTTGTGTTTATACATGGAGTTTAGTGGGAGTTACGGTAATTTTAATTAATCTTATATGTGGATGACATATTGATCATTGGGAATGATTTAAGACTTTTGGAGTATTATAATACATCTTTAATATCCGGATTTATGGAGATAAATCTACATGATATTAGCGTCAAATAAGAAGTCTTATGTTGATAAGATTCATGATTAGTTCAATCGAGTTGAACATATTTGATTGATTCCATTTTCTTCCGCTGCCGGATCAATTAAATGAGTAATGATGTATAACACTTCATATACTTTGAGTATGATGAATTGTTTCAAAATCGAATTTAAGTAATAGTTACCAAATAGCCATATAGATTATCCTTAAGTGCTTGTAGAAGCTTTAAGGGTGTAAAGTTAAGTGTTTTGATGTAATTCACTAATTTGTGTAAGGGCTTACACTAATGATTGTTGAGATTGTATAAGGTTTCGGACAAAAACCATATTCAAAACACCTAAAGATGGTTAAGGAACCATTGTGGCTATGTTATTTAAGAAATGGATTTGTTAGAATCGTTCTAGGCAATAAAGAACAATGAGAGATGCTCACAACGGAAATTGAGTACACTTGCAATCATGAGATGTGCAAGGGGATGGATCCCACTTACATCGTGAAAGCGGTGGGAGCTATTCTAAGGGTAGAGAGCTTATGTCTAGAATGGATCTAGGCAAGTACTCAGAAAGTTTTGTAATGCAAATGTATACATTACAAAAGTAAACGAGTATGTAGTAAGGTTGAGTAAGGTACAAGAAGTTGATAAAACCTACTAACCAAAGCCTTCTCATAGGCTTAACATGATGAGTCATGTCATATGTCATTTCAATTGCATTGAGATGAACAACTACATATAAGATGAAAATTGATTATAAAAATATGAAGTAGTAATCAAGTATTGACTATTCATATGAGATAATCACATTTGTCGTTCGAGTTTTTAAATAAAAAAACTCCTTTTATACTTTGTTACATCCAAATGGGTTGTAGAGACAATATTGAACCCCGTTAAAGTGAACCCAGATTAACATGGTATTCGCCCATAGTCACTTACATGAGGTGACGTCTCGAAGTGACTAGAGTGTGATGCGATTGATGGCAAGTTCAAGTGCCATGGAGTCATGTGAGATGACTAGTCGATCACATAGGCAGACTGTTAGGAACACTTTGTCGGGCCTTACGACCTCTTATAGAGTTCTGGTAAATTTATATAGCCTGGTCATGGCGAGAACTACTATAGTATTCGAATGAGTCGATTCTTTTGACTAAAGACTGTTCGCCTAAGGTGGCACAACATCAGATTAACTTTGATTTATGTTACTACGACCTTCGTAAATGGGGTCAAATAGGCATATTTTGGGTTATGATGGCTGTGGCTAGTCGAAGGGAATAGTGCGATAGGAATTGTCCACCCCCTTGTCAGGGTTAAAACAATATCTCAGGGCCACTCGAGGAGTAATGAACTGGAAATGCGTGGCCACGCTCGGAAGGTATCTATGGTAGATAACTCCGGTCAATCAGTTATTCTCCAGATCGAGGAAACCACTCTTAATATGATCACTTGCAAGTACGACCTGAAAGACACCTCGCATTGAGTGGGAGATAGTAATAGGACAAGAGAATTGGTGACGCACACTTGTCGAGGACAAGTGGGAGATTGTTGGATAAGTGTCCTCCGACAATAATGCGATCACAACTATCGATCTTGATGATCACATGTTTAAATCTCATTTTAAGAATACATGTGGGATGTAATATTTTACAGTCAACTGGTCCACACATATCGGTAATGATTGGCTGACTAGAGTTTGACATTACTGTCGTGCGACGGTGGTGATCAGTTGATCCCCTTAGGTCATACCTATAGGGAAATACTCTTAATTGATTATTTAATTAATCGTATGCCGATACGAGTTAATTAAATTGCTTAAAATTGACGGATGATTTAGTGAGTAAAGTTAACGTGTCTTATTGTAATTTGATTAAATGAGATACGGTCTAAATGTCAATTGTTTTACTACTTAGATAAAATTATTGTTTACGAAACAGTTGAAATTGAATGAATAATTTATTATAAATACAAGACGTTGTAATTTATAATTTGATAAACCATTTTGGTACAAGTGATTACGAATTACTAGTGGATTTTGTATATGACATATTTTATGAGTATGTTGATTTTTAATATGTTAAAAATACATTACAAATTCACATGTCAAGTAACATGTCACATATGTCACAATTGACAAATGACAAAATAAAATGGACCTTCCATTTTATTTTGTATGTACCGAAATATTGGAGGGAGTATTAGTGGATAAATTGTGTTGATTATTTTAATAAGTGAAAACACAATGATAACCTACCTATATGTAGTCATGCAAGCCTATACTTCTTGGGAAGAAAGTTGGATCCATGCATTGGCTCCCCAATAGACCCCCCCACCGGTTTTCGTGATGAGGCACCAATATGGATTCCTCCATATTCATTTTTTCTCTACAATTCTATTTTTCTAGTGTAAGAAAAATACTCTATTCTATATCTTGTGAAGAATTTTTAGAGAAATAAAAAAAAAAAAACTCACTAATCTCTCCTCTCTTGGCCGAAATATACAAGAGTACAAAATATTACTTTTGTGTCAAATTTTAGTAAGACTTATATTATTACTAGATCATAATAATATTAGTTATTAAGAGTTTTCCTTGGGTATATGCTTTTGGGAGAGGTTCTAATTTTAACCTTGTTCATCCATCATAAGGAAGCTCAAGAACTAACAAGAAGGAGATCTTGTTGGTGCCCAAATGGCCGAAAATAAGATGGTGAGAAATCGTTTTTTTTCATCTCCTTTTATTATGTTTGCATGCATAAGATCTTGCATTTATTTTATGACTAAATAAATTTATTCATATATGAATATGTAAACTTATGAGTTTAAAGTAATCTAACAATAATAACCCAATAGTCTTCAATTACCCAATAAGAAATCTTGAACAATAATGAAGGAAAGATTAAAGTTCAATTTTGTGGAATGATTGAGATTAATCTATTCTAATCTACTCCTAATCTAACCTAAGAAAGCTTAATCTAAACTAAGGAAGCTTAATCTCTTGATTATTTCAAATGGAGTATATATAGTGGTACAACATTAGGTTAAACAAGGGTAGATTAGGAAATAATATTCTTAGGGGTCGAAAAGAGCATTGCAAGTCCTAGGAGGAGCCCCACGACTCCCTATTGCGAAGAAATATTCCTGCCGAACAATCCGCTCGATCTGGGCTGAAATCGAGCATCCTGAGCTTCAAATCTTGCGGGTTGAGGTTGACTCGAGCGGGTTGAGGCACAGATTCCCTTTTCTTGCTTTTATGCCTATGATGCTTCTATATACTCCTTATTTCTGTCATCTTTGGTCATCATTCTTGACTCCTCTTCATACTAGTCCATCTAAGATCATCAACAAGCTTCCGAATATGCGCGAGAAACGGGAATTCCGCCTCATTATCTTCTTTCCTACAAGACATATAAAATGCACTAGGAAAGCAAATAGGAAGCAAATGACGAATAAAATGGTTATGAAATGCTATATTTGTGACACCCCTCTTTGAGGTAACTAAAATAAATAGTAAATGCAACGCAAAAATACGAGATTTTAAAAAGTTTTTGGGACTTCTAATGAAGCCCAACGCGAGGCATCACCAACACGATAAATAAGTTTAGATAGTTAAGTTTAAGTTTACAACACAAGTCTATTTATTGGGGAAAAGATATCCCACGAATTAACATTAGTTCAAAAGTAGGTGAGTCTATCAAAGTGATAATTAAATAAGGTCCGAGGTAAGAACTCGCTAGCTCATACGGTCTTCCCCACCTAAGCTTCATCACAAACCTGTCATTCATAATAAATATGAAAGCCACAGTCAGTGGGGAGTAACTCAGGGTTCTCCCAGCCACAATATGTCAAAATGCAAGTAATTAGGAATTTAATTAAATTCACAAGCATAAGAATAGATACTCACGGAAATAAGAAAATCATGATTAGTAGGCATATGGAAATAGGAATGATGACCCAATCCAGAAACATGCCACACATATCCGTAACCAAAGGTCCGAAAGGGTAAATGAGGAATGTCAAGTCGTCACACAATGTAAATCGTCACACTTGGGTCCAAACAAGAACCACAATAAATTTGCATGATCGTAACATGAATAAGTCTTAAAGTAATCAATGATCAATAAGGGAGAAGATACGTGCATAAGTCCATGATTATTAGATGTTACAAGTGAAAAGGAGCATACAGGGGACTCCCATCCGGGAGGGGTACCGTGGCCAGGGCCACCTGGGGGCAACACACCAATGTTTAGAAATTAATAAAAACTTACAAAGTGCTCTCCCAGTAGGTTGGTGGACCATCCGCTGGCCACCGGTGGGAATACATGCCAAATCTCAAATTTTACAAAAACTTACAGGGAACTCCCAGTAACAGGTTGGTGGGCCATTTCTGAGTCGACCGGCCGGGAATACTGAGCTTACTAAAAATTCCACAAAAACTTACAGAACCTCCCAACCGGTTGATGGACCTGCCCGGTCGACCTGCTGGGAATACGCATACACGGGTTTGACGAAATTCGACATCCAAAGCATTTGAAACCAACAAAAATCGCTTCCCATCAAATGTTTACGTATCCTAGCAGGATTCTAACTCGGAAAAACAACATATTTGAGCATATGAATGGGTAACTTCGGATTCAAGGGGTGAAGCATGAGATTATCATCCAAACATGTGAGAATTACAAACAAGCATGTTATTCAACACCCAAATCAGCATAAATCATGAAAGATACAACCTTTAACATTCATAAGAGATTATTACTACATAAAACCACACAATTTTAACATAAAAGTCGAGTAACCCATCACCATTACCTTTTTGCACTTCAATCTTCTAAAGACTCGTCAATGATGTAGCTATCCTCGTCCGGGTTGTCCAAATTCTCCCCTAAACACAAAAACAAAGATATTAAGTCAAGAACCCATGTTCTTGTAAGATAAAAATTTCGAAATAAGAGAGAAGATGGTGTCTTTCTTACTTAGAAAGAAGGGAAATGAGAAAAGGAAGAGAATGGCGCGAAAAGGAACGAGATTGGTGAAGAATTGAGTGAGATATGGTGATTTTAGGGTTAATAAGAGAAGGTTCAACAATGGTGATGTGTTTGTTGGGGAATTTAAGAAATTAGAAGTGAGGGAGATGAAGTTGTGAGGGTTTAGTTGGGGGTTAGTGTAGAGAAAAGAGAAGGAAAAAGGCCCATGAGTCAAGATAAGCCCAATAACTAAAAATGAGTCGGTTTCCACTAGAATTTTCGTCTCAAGCCTACTATAAATCAAGACGGAGAATAATATTATTAGAATATACACTATTATTATCGTTATACGACTATGACGATATTTTATGAAAATAGGCTTTAAATAATAATGATTAAATAAAAATTACTTAAAAGTTTATTTAAAATATGAGGAAAGCGTGGGGTGTTACAATCATCCCACCTTTTAAAAAGTTTCCCCCTCGAAACTTGAAACGAAAGGTCTTACCTTAGGAAAACAAACTAGGGTACTTGGCACGCATGGAATCTTCCGGCTCCCAAGTCTCTTTTTCTACATCACCTTGATTCCACAAAACCTTCACCAAGGGCACCACTTTGCTCCTTAGCTTCTTCTCCTTCTTATCCAAGATACGAATCGGTCTCTCCTCGAAAGAAAGACTAGGCTCAAACTCGGGAATCTCATTTTGCAACACATGACTAGGGTCGCTAATGTATTTCCTAAGTTGAGAAACATGAAAGACATCATGAACTTTACCCAAACTCGGGGGCAAATCCAACTTATAAGCCACGACACCAATCCTCTTTACCACTTCATAAGGTCCAATGTAATTTGGACTCAACTTCCTTTGACTCGAACCTCCTCACTCCTTTCATCGGGGACACTTTCAAGAACACCTTATCTCCAACATCAAACTTCAAGGGTCGATTTACGAACATCGGCATAAGATTGTCGATCTTGGCGCTTTCATTCTTTCACGGATGAGCTTCCCTTGATCAATCGTCTCGGCTAACTTGTCGGGTCCTAGATCACGAACATCACTTGCTTGATCCCAAGAAATCGGACTACGACATTTCCTTCCATAAAGGGCTTCATAAGGGGCCATCTTGATAGAAGCATGATAACTGTTGTTGTAGGAAAATTCCACCAAAGGTAAGCTCTTCTCCCAACTAGAATGAAAATCAAGGGCACAAGCACGCAACAAGTCTTCCAAAGTTTGTATCGTCCTCTCGGATTGTCCATCGGTAGCGGCATGAAAAGCGGTACTCATCAACAACTTACTACCCATAGCATCTTGCAAAGCTTTCCAAAATCTCGAACAAAAGCGCGGGTCACGATCCGATACGATCTCCTTAGGAACACCATGGTAACGAACGATCTCTTCAACATAAGCACTAGCAAGATGGTCTAAACTCCAAGTTTCTTTGATAGGGATGAACCTAGCACACTTGGTCAACCTATCCACAACCACCCATACGGCATCCTTTCCACCAACGGTCTTAGGCAAAGCCATCACAAAGTCCATGGAGGTGGACTCCCACTTCCATTAAGGAACATCCAAAGGTTGTAGCAAACCACAGGGTCTCTTATTCTCAATCTTCACTTGTTGGCAAGTAAGACACCTTCCAACATATGACACAATGTCATTCTTCATGTTAGGCCACCAAAACTAAAGCTTCAAATCTTTATACATCTTGTCTCCTCCGGGGTGAATCGAATAAGGGGATAGATGAGCTTTATCTAGAACTCTCTTCCTCAAATCAACGGCATCGGGCACATACATGCGTTCTTGGTAACGAAGGTAACCTCTAGCATCAATCTCGCAATCCTTAGCTTTCCCTTCAAGAAGCTTGGCTTGAAAACTTTTAAAGGTAACATCGTCCACAAGGCTATCAAGGATCTCACGGTGAAGAACGGGCTCGGCAACCATAGCACCAAGGTAATCAAAACCACTCTCCACAAGTTACAAACTCAACTTACGAAACTCGGCACAAAGGTCATCGGGGAGCACACGAATGGCACTCAAGGAATAAGTAGACTTCCTACTAAGGGCATCGGCAACCACATTTGCCTTTCCTTCATGATACAAAAACTCTACGTCATAATCATTCACCAATTCCAACCATCGTCGTTGTCTCATATTCAAATCCTTTTGGGTGAAGATATATCTCAAACTCTTATGATCGGTGTAGATACGGCAATGGACTCCAATGAGGTAGTGTCTCCACATCTTCAAAGCATGAACAATGGCGGCTAACTCCAAATCATGAGTGGGATAGTTCACCTCCTGAACTCTCAATTGTCGCGAAGCATAGGCAACAACTCTTCTATTTTGCATGAGGACACAACCTAAACCCTTCTTAGAAGCATCACAAAACACATCAAAATCAACTCCATCCTCGGGCAAGGTCAACACGGGAGCAGTAGTCAACCTCTTCTTCAGCTCTTGGAATGCACCTTCACAAGCCTCAGTCCAAATAAACTTGGTCTCTTTCTTCAAAAGTTGAGTCATCGGTCTAGCAAGCTTGGAAAAGTCTTTCACAAAGCGACGGTAGTAACCTGGCAAACCCAAGAAACTACGGATCTCACCAACATCGGTTGGGCTCTTCCACTCAATCACGGCTTCAATCTTCGAAGGATCCACCATGACACCATCCTTAGATATCACATGTCCTAGAAAAGACACCTTAGATAACCAAAATTCACACTTGGAGTATTTGGCAAACCACTTTTGACGACGGAGGATCTCCAAAATGGTACGAATTTGATCGGCATGCTCTTCTTCGGACTTGGAAAAGATGAGAATGTCGTCAATTTAGACCACAACACACTTGTCTAAGAACTCACTAAAGGTCCGATTCATTTGATACATGAAGATAGAAGGGGCATTGGTTAAACCAAAGGGCATCACCTTAAACTCGAAATGTCCATATCTCGTGCTAAAGGCGGTCTTAGGGATATCGGACTCACGAACGGGAATTTGATGGAAAAAGTGGAAGCAACTTTGAGTTGATCGAACAAATCTTCAATTCTTGGTAGAGGATACTTATTCTTGACGGTAACACAGTTTAGCTCACGGTAGTCAATGCAAAGTCTCATCGATACATCTTTCTTCTTCACAAAGAGAACGGTAGCACCCCAAGGCGAGGCACTAGGTCTAATGAATCCTTTCTCAATCATCTCATCAAGTTGCTTTCTCAACTCCTTCAACTCGGTTGGCGCCATACGGTACGGGGCTTTAGCAATCGGACCGGTTCCGGGTACAAGGTCGATAGAGAACTCAACATCACGCTCGGGAGGGATTCCGGGCAATTCTTCCGGAAAGACATCGGCGAACTCACGAACCACGGGCACTTCTTCGATCTTTGGTAAGGATGGAGAGGTAGAAGTCACCACACAAAGAAAGATTTGGTAACCTTTCCTCCTCATACTCATCAACTTCAAAGCGGAGATCAACTTCACACCTTCTTGGGAACGGACTCCTCTATAGGACACACAAGTGCCTAGCGGACTCTTGAGGCGAATCTTTTGGTCTCTACACTCGAATCTTGCATCATACTTTGACAACTAATCCATACCCAAAATTACATCGAATTCCTCAAGGGGAAAACGAAGTAGGTTAGCGGGGAATAAGGTTCCCGAAATAGAGATAGGAATGTCGGAGAAAGAAAGGGAACAAGAGAACATTTCTCCGGAAGGTAAGGATATAGAAGTTTCCTCACTAGGAATGGGTTCAAGGGCTAGTTTTTCGGAAAACTTGGAAGACATAATAGATAAAGATGCGCCGGTATCAAATAGAATGAGGCAAGGTTGATCAAAAATTGAGAACATACCCGTAATGATATCGGGATGAGCGGCGGCTTCGGCTCGACTCATGACAAAGATGGTTCCTCTTGGCCTAGCATTTGGAGTAGGAGCATCCTTCTTTTCGGGGCAATCAACGGCACGATGTCCGGGCTTCTTGCAATGAAAGCAAGTCAAGGGCTTGCCATAGCATCCAATTCCAGGGTGAAGAGCTTGCCTACAATGGTAGCACTTACGGTCCTTCTCAAGCCTATTAGTTGATGTGGGAGCTTGTCCTCTAGGTTCTTGAACTCTTGGTTCTTGTCCTCCATGGTCTTGTATCCTTGGCACAAACCTCCTCTTGTTGGCATAGTTGGAAGTAGAAGGTACAAATGGTCTCTTGCCATGAAAGTTAGGACGGTAAGATTGAGAAGAGGAGTGGGGCTTGGATTCTTCTTCATTGGCCTTCAAAGAGCTTTCGGCCCAAATAGGATCATCATAAACTTCCATAAAGGTACTTGAGCTTTTTCTCACCATGCTTTCCACCTTAGGATTCAACTTGTTCTTGTAGAAGTAGACACGATCCTCTTCATCTTTCACGAACTTGGAGGCATAATGAGCAAGTTCATTAAACTTGTCGGTGTAAGCTTGAATTGATAGCTTCCCTTGCTTTAATTCCATGAACTCCTTCAACCTTTGTTGCTTGAGCTCCTTAGGGTAGAAGTGGGTTTCCACAAGTGACTTGAAGCGGTTCCAATCAAAGTTGGGGTCTTGAGTAGCGGTAGGACCGGTCAAAGTCCACCACCTATCGGCTTCCTTCACAAGAAAGTGAGAGGCTAACCTCACCTTTTCCTCCTCTCGGGCATCGAAGAGAGAGAAGTTCTTCTCCATATCACGAAACCACTCCGAGAGAGCAACGAGATCCACAACACCACCATAGGTCCTAGCCTTGTTCCTTGCTAGTTGACTTGCAATCCAAGCATAACTTCCTTGACGGTTGGCTTCATGTGTAGGGGGAGCGGGTTGAGCATTTTGTTGATTAGCAAGCACTTGAGTGAGGGCTTGCATGATAGCATTTTCCACATTGGTTGGTCGTACCATCTTTTCGCACAAGAGCAAACAGGTTAGAGCCTATCACAAAACATACACAAAAAGGCTACCAACTTAGGTCCTTAATTCTACCCATCTCTCATTCATTATTCAAGGTCAAGTTGAAATTTAAGTTAGGGTACACGTGTGTGCGTCGGGAGCAATATATGCTCGATACCAAATCGTGACACCTTTCGTTGAGGTAACTAAAATAAATAGTAAATGCAGCGGAAAAATTCGAGATTTTAAAAAGTTTTTGGGACTTCTAATGAAGTCCAACGCAAGGCATCACCAACACGATAAATAAGTTTAGATAGTTAAGTTTAAGTTTACAACACAAGTCTATTTATTGGGGAAAAAATATCCCACGAATTAAAATAAGTTCAAAAGTAGGTGAGTCTATCAAAGTGATAACTAAATAAGGTCCGAGGTAAGAACTCGCTAGCTCACACGGTCTTCCCCACCTAAGCTTCATCACAAACCTGTCATTCATAATAAATATGAAAGCCACAGTCAGTGGGGAGTAACTCAGGGTTCTCCCAGCCACAATATGTCAAAATGCAAGTAATTAGGAATTTAATTAAATTCACAAGCATAAGAATAGATACTCACGGTAATAAGAAAATCATGATTAGTAGGCATATGGAAATAGGAATGGTAAATCACAAATGAGAGAGGAATTATTGGGTCGAAATGTCACATACCAACTAGACTCAAATGTAAGACAAATACAAAGTATAGACGGAGTATCCGGCTCAGAGGCTACCTTTAAAGCATGCCCGAGATACTTCACACAAGACTACATCCTAGACTCCAACCTCCTGGTAGGACGACGATCATAATACGGTCCTAGTCTAAACCTGGATCCAGACTCTCGGGATGGACATCACCTGATTCGACATGCGGTGACCTACCCGCATCCAAGACTCGATACATGGCACACAGACCGTAACCAAAGGTCGAGTAACCCCAAATCTAAACATAGCACACACCAGTAACCAAAGGTCCGAAGAGGCGGAAGGATGACCCAATCCGGAAACATGGCACACATATCCGTAACCAAAGGTCCGAAAGGGTAAATGAGGAATGTCAAGTCGTCACACAATGTAAATCGTCACACTTGGGTCCAAACAAGAACCACAATAATTTTGCATGATCGTAACATGAATAAGTCTTAAAGTAATCAATGATCAATAAGGGAGAAGATACATACATAAGTCCATGATTATTAGATGTTACAAGTGAAAAGGAGCATACAGGGGACTCTCCCCAAAGGGAGGGTACCTGGCCGGGCCACCGGGCTGGGCAACACACCAATGTTTAGAAATTAATAAAAAATCGACAGTGCTCTCCCACCGGTTCTTTGGATGGCTGTCCGGCCACCACCTGGGAATACATGCCAAATCTCAAATTTTACAAAAACTTACTTGGAACTCCCGTAGGTTGGTGGACCTTGGTCGACCGGCTGGGAATACAGGCTTACTAAAAATTCCACATAAACTTACAGGAACCTTCCAGCCGGTTGGTGGACAGGATTCACGGCCGACCAGTGGGAATACGCATACACGGGTTTGACGAAATTCGACATCCAAACCATTTGAAACCAACAAAAATCGCTTCCCATCAAATGTTTACGTATCCTAGCAGGATTCTAACTCGGAAAAACAACATATTTGAGCATATGAATGGGTAACTTCGGATTCAAGGGGTGAAGCATGAGATTATCATCCAAACATGTGAGAATTGCAAACAAGCATGTTATTCAACAGCCAAATCAGCATAAACCATGAAAGATACAACCTTTAACATTCATAAGAGATTATTACTACATAAAACCACACAATTTTAACATAAAAGTCGAGTAACCCATCACCGTTACCTTTTTGCACTTCAATCTTCTAAAGACTCGTCAATGATGTAGCTATCCTCCTCCGGGTTGTCCAAATTCTCCTCCCCTAAACACAAAAACAAAGATATTAAGTCAAGAACCCATGTTCTTGTAAGATGAAAATTTCGAAATAAGAGAGAAGATTGTGTCTTTCTTACTTAGAAAGAAGGGAAATGAGAAAAGGAAGAGAATGGCGCGAAAAGGAACGAGATTGGTGAAGAATGGAGTGAGATATGGTGATTTTAGGGTTAATAAGAGAAGGTTCAACAATGGTGATGTGTTTGTTGGGGAATTTCAGAAATTAGAAGTGAGGGAGATGAAGTGGTGAGGGTTTAGTTGGGGGTTAGTGTAGAGAAAAGAGAAGGAAAAAGGCCCATGAGTCAAGATAAGCCCAATAACTCAAAATGAGTCGGTTTCCACTAGAATTTTCGTCTCAAGCCTACTATAACTCAAGACGGAGAATAATATTATTAGAATCTACACTATTATTATCGTTATACGACTATGACGATATTTTATGAAAATAGGCTTTAAATAATAATGATTAAATAAAAATTACTTAAAAGTTTATTTAAAATATGAGGAAAGCATGTGGTGTTACAATATTAGTATGCAAAAATAGGTGGATTAGGGGACTAATTGTGCGAAATCATGAGTCACATCACATAAACCCGCTCGACCTGAGCCCAGGACGCCCGTCCCCAGAGTGCAAGATTTTTCACTGCCTAAGAATCCGCCCATCCCCATTTGGAGCCGCCCGTCCCGATCTGCTATTAGACCAAAAACACGGGACTTCTATTCTTCATTCTTCATTTCTACTCATCTTCAAACACAAACACACCATTTTTTCTCACTACAACAATCAATCCTCTCATCCAAAAACACAAATTTCTCAACCAAATTCACTAAAATCAATTGCAAACTTGCTCAAAACAAATTCAAATTACTCCTTTGTCAATAAGAAGACCATTCAATATCAAAATATTCACAAATTCAATCAAAACTTCTAGGATTAGGGTGAAATCCGAAAACCCCAAATTGTTTGAACATTTGATTGAAATTGGAAGAAGGAAGTAGCATTCAAGCTTATTCTATGTTTGTTGATATCAAATTGAAAGGAGAATCATCATGGCAAGGACCAAAGGCAATACCAAATTATCAAAGTCCCCAAATTTATCCAAGAGGCAACAAGCTCTTGCATCAAAAGCATTAGTAGTGGTTCAACATCAAAGGGAGCAAGCTAGGGATACCATTGATGCTATTGAAGAAGTTACTACCACTTTCCCGGAAGTTGAGCAATTGAAAGATTTTCCGGAGGTAACTTTTATTTCCGATAAGCATAGAACTTCATTTGAATCCCTAGCCAAGAAAAAGATTATTGCTACTAAATTTGTGTGCCAATATATGATGTGACTCATATTTATGCACATTTAGTCCCCGAACTAGCCTCGTTCCTATGCTTTCTAGTGCTTATTAGGGCCGTTTCTTATCTTGGTTCCCTATTTTGCATATTCTATGAGGTTTTGTGTCCTTGGTAGGAGAGGATTGCTAACCTTGCATTTATGGAGCAAAATGAAGCTAAATGTAGTGCATCTAATGACCAAGCATCTAAGAGGAGACCAATACAAAAGGCCTAAATAAATAAATTAAGTAGAATGGGCAATGATGAAGACCCCCACTACCCCTCAACGATCCCCACAGATCCTTAGGCAGTCAAAAAAAGAAGAAAAAATGCTGATCAAAGATCCGGGCGACCTGAGCTCAGGACTGGTATCCCAAGCCACAATCCGGACATCCCGTGGTCAGGTCGAGCGGATCCCTGGAAAGCACGAGCATGCTTCAAGGTCAATTCGAGCGGCTCCTTATGAGACTTGCAAGGCACTAATCTTCTTCTTAGGGACTTAATCATCATTTAAGCCCTTAGTTAACCTAATTATTGTACTTCGTATAAATACCCCATTGTTTTAGGGGATTAATCACCAAGTTTTACCAATTGATAATCAAGTTAATTTACCAATTAGTTTAGTAGATCTTCCTAATCAAGTTGTAGTTACTCAATTCAATATTAATCAAATCTTAATTTCTCTTTAATCATTCAAGTGTTCTTAGATTTAGTTGGGTAATTTGAAGACTATTTGGGGTTTATTGAAGACTTGACAATTCTTCATCATCCATCAGGTTATTCTTCTATTATTCTTTGCTTATTATTTGGATCATCCTTAAGTTTGTATAATCTCTTTTACCCTTGCTTAATTAGTTATTGTTTTACTCATTCACCATGTTTAACCATGTTAATATGATTGACACCCCAATTAGCATGTTTACCATGACTATGAGTGAGTAGTCTTTTAGTTAGGGTTAATGGGGATTAGGGAAATAAAACATGGGGATAGATCCATACTTAATCTAATATTTTTTAATAAAGAATGCTTGCTTGTTGTAGTTTCAACTTATGCACATGCTATGCTTGATGAATTGCTTGATTGACAACCCTACATGAATCTCCTATCCATTCAACGAAGACTTGTAAGATATAAACTAACTCAAGGCTTGTTAGACCATGCATATAGTTGAATAGAAATAAACAAAGTCGACTTGTAGGTGTTGTACAGTCTTGACCGACTCGGCTCTGGGACTCAAATCTTCCTAGGAATTGTAAGACATAAACTAACTCGATTCCACTACAACAATAATTTGCTTGCATCTATGTAAACATGTTTGTATGATCACCACCATGAATCCCCTATAAACCCATGACACCCTAGTGCCTTCATCAGTTGTTTACAAACCCCTATTTGCTCATTTGCTTGTTTTACTTTTATTCCTTATGTTAAGTAGTTTATATTGCAAACCTCAAACTCAACCCAAATTGTGACACCCTAAGACATAGCTTTCTACAATCGATACCTTGATTCAATACCCGTCCTTTGGGATCCGACCTTTACTTGCCACTCTACTGAGAGTAGTTAGTTAAGTCTATAAATATTATTTTGATCGGTTAGCTTAGCCGACAAAGTTTAAAATCGCATCAAAAATGGTGCCGTTGCCGGGGACGGTGTTCAATTGAATTATTATTTGTTGTTTTTAGTTGTGTCTTTCTTAATCTTGGGGAAGTCAAATTCCTCAAGGTAGTTTTAATTGTTTTCTAGTTGTTTGATTTTTGCATGTCTAGGAGATCATAAGGTAGACCTTTGCCTATTGATCCCGAGATTGGAAGAACCTTGACCAATATTAGAAGAGTTGATAGAGGAACTTCGACAATTGTGGGTATTGGAGAACTTGTGGACATTGGTATTGTCCAATCGGATAGTGTTGAGTTTACCAACCCTTTTTCAAGACAAGGAGAGCAAAACACAATCCCAAACCAACCACAAAATCAACCTGCAATGCCTAAATTATAATCTCATTCCGTACCAACCGAGGAAAACCTACCCAATGGTACTCCTACACCACCACATCTAACCGGTAATTTCATTGCCAAATCCACATTCATACAATTAGTTGAGAGAAGTCAATTTGGAGGGA